>NC_083632.1:2490642-2528142 GCF_963584025.1 Labrus mixtus
TAACATTAGAGTCTTAAAAGCAAATCAAAAACATTGGATTGAAAGCTCAAGAAGAGCCACAAAGAAACTCTTCTTTACCTGCTCTTAGGGGTTCACTCTAAAACGAGAAATGATTAAAGCTACTATCAGACTAGTTTCAGACGGATTAGAAACAACAACACTTGAGTCACAAAACAAACAACAAACAGGACGGACGCAGGCTCCACTTTGAAGGGAGCTCATTGTCTCTGGACTCTTACATAACTGGGTGTAGGTCTGAACTCGTTTCCTTTAGCACAGGACGTCGAGATTCAGAGATCACTTCTTAATAAAGCGAAGTGTTGTGAGCTAATTTTAGTACCCTGACACAAACCCGCTCAAAGAGACACGAGGACAAAGAAGACACGGGAGACTTTTATGTTAAACGTGAAACATGGGCTGTCTCTTTGTGAGAAGAAGGGAGAGGTTCACCGCAGCTTTCACCGCTCGTCCCACATGAAACGTTTTCAACAGTGTCACTGAATACATGTCAACATCGGCTTCTGATTGAGACAGTGATGATGATAAAAAGAGTGTAATCCAATGACAGATCAAACGTCTCCTGAGCCGTCGTTCCCACAGACACAAAGAGACGCAGCGCTGATATCACATCTCGTGATCTTAACAGAAACTCAGCGGAGACATCTGTGATGCAAATGAGCCAGACAATGAGACAATGAGGTGCCCACATTCAAAAATATAACGACTGGAAACTGCAGAGCCTTAAGACGCGTAAATATGTGACCATCAGGCGATTATATGCTTCCACAATAACCTCCACCCCTCCCCCTCAAAAGCCGTTTTCACATCATGCACTCCTGAAAATATCTAGATCATTTCAGGAGGACAGCTCCAGATGTTCTCCTGACCTCATATATCATCCTCACAGCAGGAGACTACAGCTCCTTCTGCAAATATCAAAAAAAAATTCAGGAGTTTTCTGCAAGTGTGAAATTTCTACCCCTTAAACTTCCAAGCAGCAGAAAGGTTAAACACTCATGGTGGATGATAAGTTCTGGTTCTACCCGGCAGGCGAACATGTATAGGAAATTTATGAAGTTATATCCTTTCAGTCATTTCTGCAAATAAGGAAAGAGATTGTTGCAGTATGAGCCAGGTCACATACCCTTTCTTGTACTTGAGGGAAAGAGTCTTCCAGAAGTCAATTTCCTCATCTTTTGAGGAGAATTTGGGAATTATGTCTGTTTCCATGGCAAACAAATCTGCAGAAGAAGAGATAAAAAGAAACATGAGTGATTACAACGGGGGAAAAAAGCTAAATTTTACCGCACAAACCTGTTGTGTGTTTAATGTTTAATGGAAGAGCAAAGTCATCCTTTTTAGATTACATTAATTCCTTCAAATTTCTAATAGCTTCCCTCTGAAAATCTATCTTTAAAGGTGACATATTCTCCTCCTTTTCAAAAAGTTTAAATAAGTGTCAGAGCTCCTCAAAACATGTGTGTGAAGTTTCTTGTTCTAAATCCACTCTGATCCTGTATTTGATCATGTCTATAAACCCCTCTATTTCAGCCCTGCTCAGAACAGGCTGTTTCTGTGTCTGTAGCTTTAAATATGTAAATGAGCTGTGTCTGACCACGCCCCCCTCTCTGGAAGGGCTTGGGTGTACTCGGTCTTTCTGGCTCCATGCCCTATTGTTTACGGTGAGAAGGCAGACTCAGAGGGCAGAACAAACACCTAGCTGTGGGAGTGTCACCCACCTGGGGGAGGGACTACTGCCCTTTGTGATGTCATGAGGGGGGAAATCTCTAAACGGCCTGTTTGAGCACACATTTTCTGAAAAGTGGAGCAGGCAAAAGACAGAGAGGATGGACTTTTCTCATGATTGGGGGGTTTGTAGACGGACTAGAGACACATGTTAGTGTTAGAGGAACATGAAGAAGTGTGTTTTGAATAATATGTGACCTTTAAAGTATCATTTTAAAACACAGCAGGGAATACATCATCAAAAGCGTTCCCCCTCTCGAGTCCCAGACACCCGGAGGAGTAAACTGCTACAAACAAAACATCCTTTTTTAAATCCATTAATGACTTCTATGGGGTGTAAAACACATCCTAGAAACAGAGCCTGCAGACATGATGTGAAAATCTGAAAACCTGCTTCTTGGTTTTTAAAATGTGGTTCATGGGCTGAAATCTGGCACATGTCTTTAAAAAGGCACTACAGCAGAACGATGGCAGGAGTATTTATTTGAAGCATCTTCAAAAACACGTATCCAGCCAAAAAAAAATGAGAGTAAACTGCACCTTTAAAAACACACAGATCCCGGGGGGGAAACCTTTAGTGGAGAGAGCCTCATTCATTGCAACACATAATTAGTAGAGAGATAAACGACTCTACCACGAGGGCCACAGCTTTATAATATAGTTTTTATAAATGTTTCTTTGGTAATGTACTCCTTTGGTTTGATTTCACTAAATACTGACACTAATATCTTTTAATCTTCATTTTGTTTTTAGTGCCTGTGATGTGACGTCGTCTCCAAACAATGCTCCAAAACTATTTGAACCAAACAAAGTTGGACTAATATGTTTGCTCAGGATAAAGCTTCTTTTGCTGCTTTGACTCTACGGGATTAAAAGTTATGGTAGGAAAAAAAAAGATAATGGAGAGAAAGAGAGAGAGAGAGAAGGAGAGACAGAACAAGGTCATGAGACGCCTCTGGGTGTTGGGTGATGTAAGTACATAATGCTGACCTTCAGCTCCATGCCAGTTGACATTCAATAAAACACTTTACAACCATCGACGGACAGTGATAGAAGACGTATTCAGATGATGAAGTAAAAACATGGAGCACATTGACACAGAAGAAAACTTAAAGGGACTCTTAATCCATCAGTTCATCACAAAGTTGTGCATTCAAAATCACCAACACTTTGATGTAAACTGGACAAGATGCAGAGAAGTTAACATAGAAACATGTTTAACTAAAGCGTGGATGCTTTTACAGACACTGATTTGTTCTGTAAGTTGCCAAGAAATGTTTCCCTTTGAGCTCCTGAATAATTCAACTTGGTAACACTTCAACAGAAAGCCTGAAGGGAACCTCAAATATCATTACAGTATAGAGGAGACTGCAGAAATAGCCCTTTGACAGCATCATAAACTGGGCTTGATAAGGTTATAAAAGGAAGAAAATTGCAGCTAATGTTTGAGGAAACAATTTTTCTCTTTAAGTAAACTATGTGAGCTCTATAATGGCCGGTGAATTTTGATTTTATATGAATATATTTAATTATCTTACATTAAAATCCACCTTAAAACCATACTATTACATTCCCTTAGTGATAAGGTTTTATCCAAAGGAGGTGACCCTGTTGAACACTACCATATGGCAATGTAGACTCAGCCACAGCAAGAGAAAGATGAAAAAAAAAAAAAAAAATAGGCTTTATAAAGTGATAAATTAAACAGTACATTTAAAACACAAGCTGTGGGTAACCTATGGAAGCAGAGCGTAAAAAAAAAAGACTACAAATGACACTAATAGTCGCATCTACAAGCAGAGAGATGCTGCTGAGCTCAGCTGTCAAAACTGGGTGTGCAAACCTCATCATGAACACGAACGAGCAGCTAAATAAACACCGACATGCTGCTAGAAGAATATTGCTTCTAATGATTTCCAATAAAGACAAAATTAAGGACATTAAAATGCATCCTGTACCTGAACATCGCCTCAACCCGTGATGTTTATCGGTCCATTTTGCCCGCTGGTGTGAGCTGCTGAGGCCGACTGTCTCCTCTGCTGAGTGATGTGAAGACCTGCCTCCTCCTCCTCCTCCTCCTCCTCCTCCTCTCAGCTGGGATTTAAAGCGAACTACACCCTAAAAATGTATCCAATATTTATCTTAGTCTCGGGTTAAATGTGCAAAACCAAATAGTGTAATCAGTGTAAATGCAGAAAACAGTTTAGTGCATGTGAATGGCTTTACTTTGCTCATAGATGACTCAAACAAAATCCGCTTAAAAATACCCACAAATAAAATCATTATTTGATAGAAAATGAAAAACATATATTATTTTCTGATCTTGCCTTTCTCTGTGGATTCTTGCAATACAATGATGTTAAAATACTAAAAATAGTATCTGTATTTTGACTGTAAATAATCAGTCTATAATTACTCACTGTTGTGTTCGCAGGCGTCACTCCTGCACATGAACTGCGCATGACAAGGTTAGCGTTCAGTTAGCACCACCTGCTGGTCATCTCTTGAAATAGAGAATTTTTAAAAAAAATATTGGGATGGATGTTTGGTGAAGTATTTATAATAAGGCTCTGGGTGGCCCTGTCGAAAAAAACACGAAGGTTTTTTTTTTTTTTACAGGAAGAACGTAGTTATAAAATAACGACTATTTATTTCGACATCTCTATACTGATTTTGGTGGGGCAGTGTTTTTTTTTAATCATCTTTTTATTTGGGATGGGTATACAACGATCAACAAACTGTACACAGAATGTTAGTATATCTCTTCCCTCCACCAACATGAACACATACATACATGCATGTCTGCATACATAGGCCTCCATGCATACACAGAAAAACAAAGCAAAAACAAGAAAAACAATCCTAACAGTAATACTAATAATACTCTTTATAATAATTAAAATTAAAAAATAATAATAATTAGATATCATAACATCATAGCATTATCATTGTTGACAACCTTTAGAAAATTCCTCCAAGCAACAGATCAACAGAAGCCAAAAGTCCTGAAAAATATGGACACGGTTACATTTTTCCAAAGTTAGTTTCTCTAACGGTAAAAATTGTGACACTTGATCCCAAAACAACTTAAAGGTTGGAGGAGATTCATTTTTCCAAAAAAAGTAATATACATTTCTTGGCAAAATATGTTATAATTATTAATATTCTGCATTTTTTTCTATCTAACTGAAATTCTGGGGAGTCATTTAATAAATACATACAATGGTTTAAATCAAATTCCATTTCCAAAACAGATTTAGTAAAGGAATTAATCGAATTCCAAAAGTCCTTCAGCACATCACATTGCCAAAACATGTGCATGTGGGGAGTGGTTTTAATGAAAAGAAGACAAAAAAGATAACAGTCAAGTTATTGATTAAAATAAAAATAAAAAAGTACGGTAGCGTGTAGCGTCAGATGCGTCAGATCAGTTCCTGCTTGTTGTCATAGTAACGGTTACTATGAGAGCAGCCGAGACCCCAAACATTTCCTGCTAAAGTTTACAAGTTGGGGCCATGGCTTCTTCACAAAAATATAGAAGTGTTTCGGGCAAGTCTTATGAATACAGAGACCCGGAAGAAGAAGACAATGTCACGAATATGTTTGATGTTGTGCTACAAGGAAGAATGAGAGAGGTTTGTACCGCAATGTTATGATGGTGTAGCTAACTAACCCGTTCACTAACAGTTAACGCCGTGTTACGTAATTTTACGTAAATGCCATGAAATGCATAAAATAACTTGGTATATTTAAAATTATTAAATATGGTGACTGTGTCCCGAAATAGTGGATGCTTCTTTCTGGACACTTTACTTAAAATAATAAACTAAACACAAAATAATTTATTTGATCGATAATTTGGTAATATTACACCCTTACAACAGCTTTGGTAGTGTTTTGGTAAAATAGGGAGCCAAAAATTACTCAAACAAATCAAAACAAATAATAATATCAATAATTTGGTTTTAATATGTTAGTTTATTTAAGTACAACAGGGTTTCAATACTAACAGGGAGACCTCCTGACATGTGATTGGAAGTTCTTCCATAAACTTGAATTTAAGGACTGCTCGAGGTACAGTCTAAGAGTTAAATCGCATTAAAAAAATTAAGATTTTACTTCTTTAAAGACTTAACCAAAAGAGAAATTAAGTCTTGAACCCATAATCACAGACCAGTTTTCTTACCACATGAAGGTAGCAGCAAAAGTCCAGAAAAAAACAGCAGCTTTAAACCAAAGAGCATTTGTCATCTGAATGCTTTGTTCTCAGTCCTGGCCTGGGATTGGCTCACTTGTTTTTTTACTCGTGTATATTGTATCAGAGGACGTTTCATTGCGTTTCTTGAACAATAGGTTTCTAGGATATAAAGCTCTTATAAACAGTGAAGACACGCCACTCACTAAGGCTTCACTTTCCTCACTCAGTCGTCGAACCTGACTCAGAGGAAGTAGGATGGAGGAAATGAGCAGATTGAAAGCAGATGAAAAGAAAGAGGATAAAACTGGGATGAGTTTATTCGACAGGCTTATGGCACAAAGTAAAGATGCAGAAGAAGATGTGGTTGGTATCAAATTCATTTAAATAAAAAGCAGAAAAATGATTGTAATACTTTAATGCAAATGTTTTTGTGCAATTTAGACAGACAGGGTGCATGAGTTCGCCTTCCAACTTTTCATAGTTACAAACAATAAATTGTCCAATATTTTGTGTTTAGGAATTCTATTTTTGTTGCATGGCATCGAAAGAGGTTTCAATATTGTTTGATTGTAACAATATCGTAAGGTGTTTCAGGACTTCAGCATTTCATCTTTTCTCAAACCTTTTTTATTTATTGTCTCCGCAGAAAATTGTGCTCCAGCGGCTGATTGTGATTGCTCGCCTCCCCGATCATCTTGCTGACGAGACAGAAATAGGAGGTCAGCCCTCAATTACCTTACAGCTAGAAAGACGGGGAGCACAAAAGCCCGGTGCTTGATAAAAAAAGACATTTAAATTCAACTTGCAATATCATTTTAATCAATGAACTAATCACCTTATGCTCTCTTAATCCCTCAGGGGAAATGAAGGGTGGTGATAGTAATCTCATAGATATTCTGGGAAAATCAGAACAATTTTGAGCTCTTTTTTTCTTAAAAAAAACATTCTGCAGTCGCCCTGAGAGCTTTGAAAACTTTCTCTTTTCTCTTGTTTAAATGCATTTATAGCTTTTACACCTCAACATGTAAATAGTTGCTGTGTAAGATCTTGATGTGTTTGGAATTCTTGGACTAAAGTTAGAGGAGAAAACCCCACGATAAAAAGCCCCAGGAAAGACTTGAACTATGTTTTGACAACACAGCTGTGCTTTCATGTTGTCAGGATACTCGGCCTCCCTGCTGTCTGCAACACAACTCACACTAAGTTCTTTTTTTTGTGTGTGTGTTTCCATGCAGCTCATTATGAAAGACTTAACTTCCAGCTCAGCAAACAGTACATACTGGATCACATGACAGGCCTCCTTTTAATCTATCCATCCTGTGTGCTGCATGTCATTGAAGTAAGTTTTACAGACAAATAGTTATTCACATCGCCCGTCTATGATAATGATTTGTTATGTGATACTTTGAACTCTGTGTGGCTCTGTTGCAGTCATCCAGGGAGGTTCTGCTCTCTGTTCTGAAAGACCTTAAAGAGATGCAACAACAGCAGGAATGGTGAGATCGAGTTCTTCTTATACAGATAAATATCATTCAATGTGGGGTTGTCAGCCGACCGAGTCATTGAAAAGAAGCCAAGATAATAAAAAGGAAACAAACACAGCAGCATTCAGACGATTACATTCACATGTCAGCAACAATTCAACAGGCGAACAGGTCGCCAAATGAGAAGTCAGAGTTAGCAAGTGGTTAAAAAAAGTTGTGATGATGGGCACGGTCACAGATTCTCTCATCTTGTTAAGTTTGGTAAATAAATGTCAGCTGCTGTTTGTTAAATATTTTCATTTTGCGCCCATTTCTATATTTACTTATTCATTCTTTTCTTTCTTTTTGTTTTTTATATTTAAACTCAACAAGTGAACAAGTGTCTTACTTTGTTTCTTCGATCCTAAGTTTGTAAATACGTCTGATATTTCCTCATGGTAGTGTCCATTGAACTAAAAAAATATATATTGTTTTTAAACAAAAATTTGTAGATTTGTAAATTAGCTAATTTTCACATTTCCTTTCAGGACCTTGCTGGAAGATCCAAAGGTTGTGTTCATGGACAATCGTCCTGAGAGCAGGCTGTTCCAGCAGTGGAGCTACAAGGTTTAATCAAGCTCCTCCACACCTTTGTTTGGGGGTTTTCCCCTCTGTTATTTTTCACCTGTATGTGTTGAGTATTGTGTGACTGAGTGTTTGATGTTGTTGACTGAAGGTTCTCAGTGCAGATCAGGCTTTGAGAGACACTGAAGCTAAGAGACTTGATGAAGAGGAAGAGAGCACGGAGACTGTGGTCTGCACTGTTCTGTCTGCACTGCAGAAACTGGGAGAACACATGGACACATCCAAGAAGGTGCATTTACTATTTGAGAGATTTTTTATAGTTATATTTCATTTTTCATTTTTAAATACTTTTGTCAGTGTCCGGGTTCTCTGACTGTTCGAATGTACTCTAGGCTGGACCCGGGTCAGTGCTGGATGAAACTCCAGAGCTAATCATCTCTCAGAAGGTTCTGGACAAACTTCTGACTCGAGATGAACTCCTGACTCCAAAGCAGTACTTGCAGATGTACGACTTACCGTTACACATCAACATGGACTTTGGTAAGAGGCTTCTTCTGGTTGATTTGGGATTTATGTTGCATCACAGCTGAGTTGTTAAATAGAGTTGAGTAGTGCTTGATTATTGTGTTAATTTTTGTCTCTGATAAAAACAAAGTAAAAGGCAAGAAAGCAACACAAAGTAACACTCTACTCTGTTGTGTTGTGATTGCTCAACAGGACAAGTAATTCGGAGCAGCTGCCTCACCACAGTTTAACTTTTTCAATAAATGTCAAAGGTAAAAGCTCATGATGCATGTTTCATTTATGACATCCAAATCCAAATCCAGTCATTTTTAAAGGGCCAGTTCTGAAGTGTTACTTAAATGTGGTAGCAGTTTTTATCCTGCTAAAGAGTCTTGCTTTCTTCTATAATATATTTGAGTATACTGTCTGATATTTCTGCTTTCAATCAAACATAACTTCGATAAGCAGGAAGTAGTTTGGGGTGAAAAATTCAGGAAACATTCCTTTTGTATTGGTTTCAACTAAGGATACACAGATGTAGGGATGGACAGATGTAGGGATGGACAGATGTAGGGATGCACAGATTTAGGGATGCACAGATGTAGAGATGCACAGATGTAAGGATGCACAGATGTAGAGATGCACAGATGTAGAGATGCACAGATGTAAGGATGCACAGATGTAAGGATGCACAGATGTAAAGGTGCACAGATGTAGAGATGCACAGATGTAGGGATGGACAGATGTAGAGATGCACAGAGGTAGAAATGCACAGATGTAGGGATGCACAGAGGTAGAAATGCACAGGTGTAGGGATGCACAGATGTAGAGATGCACAAGTGTAGAGATGCACATATGTAGGGATGCACAGATGTAAGGGTTGAATGTCGATATTGACGGTCATCAGCCTGTCTGCAAATGTGGAAGGCGCCGATGTCAGATGCCAAAGTCCATCCTCTGTGTCCCATCAATTTAATGCTGGCAAGCTAATATACTGTACCTGACTCCCGCTAAAGAAAATGCTGTTGAGTTTTCAGCTGCAGCAAATTGGATTAAAGATGGAATTGTGTATTGACATTTATGTCACACAGAATACATCCGACTAACTCCTCTAACAAACTAAGGTTTAATCTTTATCCCCTGCCACCTTTGGTTTTTAAGTTAAAATGTAGTTTTTGTTTGGGTATGCATGTTCTTGTGCCTCAGATTTTAACTCTGAAGCCACCATGAGGCTGACATTAGAAGTTCTTAGTTTCATCTTCATAGCTTGTTCATTTGTGTGGATGTCTTTAAAATAGTTTACGCTTCACAAACAACCATTCACCCCAACTATCTGTATGACTACGTACCTCAACAGGTTTTGCACTACCCTATAAAATGAAATATTTCGTCTTTTCATGAAGCACACACTCGAGTTGTGACCATAAAAAGGTGTTTGTTGAACACTCGAGTTAAGCCGTTAAACAGCTTCCACACAGCATGACGGCTTTGCCATCAAAGAGTTCTGCATGCTCTGGGCCTTTCTCCGCTGTCACCGTCAGCCTTTTTCAAGATTTACCTTGCAATTCAGAAGAGTCATCCAAATGTTTTTTTATGCCTCTGCAGAACGGGTTTGGCCTTCGCTGAAGCCCCTCGGATGTGACTGAAGGCGCTCTGCTGTGACAGTTTGATTCCAGCGTTTAACAAACTCCTGCACTTCTCTCTGGCTTCTCTTTCTTTTCATGTTCGGTCTCCATCTCTCCACAGAATGTTCCTCTCATTAAAACTATCTGAGTCAAAAAAAAACAACACAAAAGAAGCACAAAGAAGCACAGGAATCCCAAAATAATATAAAAACATTTTTAATAGTTTCAACATTCGGATGAGGTTAATTGTATTTTTCTCTCTCTGTACACTGTGTTCCAAGTGGTGACCGGGAGATATCGTGGCCAAGAAAAGGCATTTCCTCAAGAGTCCACAGCATCAGTACAGGTAGACACAAAGAACTTTTTTTAAGTTTAAAAAGACTCCTTTATGTGTTCCCCTTTTTTTTATTTTGGCCCCCATATCTTAAAATTAAACCGAAGCAAACATAGAAAAAGATGATTGGAGATGTACTTTCAATGGCTGCATGCAACACAGTGTAATCTACAAACTGTATGAGTAAAAAATGGTGTCATGATTCAGTGTCATAGAAGAGATTTAAGCAGGTCTCTGGTCGTCTCTCTGGAGATTTTAGACATCCAGACGGCGGCCTTTGTACTGATGTGCTTTTCTTACTCGTCTAGATAAAAAAAAGAGTTGAATGTTAAATATGACATAGAAGATACACGGTGAAAACAAATAGTAAGTGTTTCAAACAAAGACTGTTGGCTGAATGAACGGAGTAAGGACGTGGGGCCACACTGACTCTTCTTTTATAAAGGTCGATCTATCTTATAAAAAATAAATACAAGCACATTTATAAAGGACCAAAGATCAGACACTTTTCATAGGCATGGTTTAAAAAAAAGCATGCTGCCGAGTTTCACACGGGACAATGTCGAATCGAAACGACCCCACCCTCCCTCTCCCTAAACTTGATCATAACTCACTTTTTAACAAACACCCCACCACCCTCTTATACTTCAATGTCCACAACATCGTCTATCACCAGTACATTCCTATTCATGTAAAAATTGAAAAAAGGCCTTTGTCTTTTTTAGAGCTCAAAGGGCATGCTCACAGAAGCTGTAATACTGGAAACTGTCTCTGGAATCTGTCGCCGGTCGCTAGTTTTATTGTTAATAAAGTTGCGTTTGATGGATAGTGTATGTACAAGCCTTGATCTGAAAGCCTTTTTAGTACAAAACGAAGAGCAGCACATTGTAACACGGAAATCCAGACAAAGACAGGACACGCCATTCAACTCAGCACAGCCAGATTTGAACAAGAACTCTTTTTTTTTTTTTTTTTTTTTTTTACTGTTTGAGGTCGGCTAATTTAATCAGACTGCATCCAATCACGTGTCTTAAAGGTCACATATTCTCCTCCTCTTCTTCAGTTTCAATAAGTCTCAGAGCATGTGTTTCTTGTTCTAAATCCACTCTGATCCTGTATTTGATCATGTCTATAAACCCCTCTATTTCAGCCCTGCTCAGAACAGGCTGTTTCTGTGTCTGTACCTTTAAATATGTAAATGAGCTGTGTCTGACCACGCCCCCTCTCTGGAAGGGCTTGGGTGTACTCGGTGCTTTCTCGCTCCATGTCCTATTGTTTACGGTGAGAAGGCAGACTCAGAGGGCAGAACAAACACCTAGCTGTGGGAGTGTCACCCACCTGGGGGAGGGGCTACTGCCCTTTGTGATGTCATGAAGGGAAAATCTCCAAATGGCCTGTTTGAGCACACATTTTCTGAAAAGTGGAGCAGGCAGAAGACGGAGAGGATGAACTTCTCTCATCATTGGAGGGTTTGTAGACGGATTAGAGACATATACACATAAGTGTAACTTTCATAATATGTGACCTTTAACCCTGGTAGAGCTGACACAGTTGGTATTTTTTAAAGATGAATTGATTGACTGGAAATCAATCGGCAATCATTTTCACATTTTGTACCTGTACAAATATTTCATTTGTTCCTGTTTTTCTTTCGTACTATGTGAAAATTAGCAAAGTAACCACAGATTTGAGACCGTTAGTCGGACTTGCAAACGCTTCGGGAAATTTAAATCGTGATTTTTCAATATCATCAGGCTTTAAACTAAATTAAAAAGGATGGGTAAACAAATAAGTCAATATTGAAATTGTTCATCATTTGCGCCCCTACTGTGTAGAAAGTTTTTCTTTTTTTTGTAATGCTCGTGAACACACTGCACTGTCGTTATTGAGAAGATCCTAAAACTAGATTGAACCACCAGAGCTACTGTGCCTTATAAAGTTACTCTACTGTGTGTGAATGTGGCAACATTGTGCTAGAACACATTATAATATTATATGTACAGTATAATCTTATAATGCTCATCATTTATAATTGTCCATACAGTATATATCTATTTATACATATATATATTTAAAAGTCTCCCCTCTCGGTATATACACAACGTGGTATGTACAGATGTTTCAGTATTTACAGAAGTCCCTTGAATAATCCCGCACTTGAAAAGAAACAAGATGGCAGAGCAGCACAGTGACTTTGAGGCCGTGTTCAGTGGATCGTCGCAGGACAAAATCAAAGTCTTACAAATCGGGATATGGTCACAGCGAAACCCCCACCACAAGGCAAATTACAAACTGCTGCTGTCGTACCCAAACCTTGTAACTCCAGTTTTTATTGATATTCAAGTTTTCTGTTCAGCCGACCCTCCTGAAGGATTCAGCGCGCCAGCAAGGGAAATCTGGTCCCGTTTATTCCTCAATCCTCAGATATGATTCATTTATAGCGGAAACAATCTCAACTCGTCAGAGCTTGTAAAAAGGATTCAGAAATATCTCTGTATAAATACTCTCTTTAAAATAAACACACACACACACACACATCTCTTTGTTTGCCTTCAGTTGTATGGACCAAAAAATATTGGCTTCATCACTCAAGAGTTCCTGTGAGTTACCGTAGTGATGTGGCACCAGCACTTTAGTGAGTGAACGCCTCACCGGGGATGATTCTCATGATGTGTTGTAACAGATTGTTCCATATGGAGCCTGAAGTATGCCATCAAAATACTCACAACATTCACCGCCACAATGATGATTATTGACCGCAGCAGGTCATTTAAAAATGCTCCAAAACGTATCCTAAAATTTGTATTTCTGGCGAAAGAATTGAATTTAATGGATGGCTCCACTTGATCATCTTTTAACATGTAATAAAGCCTCATTTCCACCAAGCGGTCCGGTTCAGTTCTGTTCAGTTTGGTACATATTTATTGGCGTTTCCACCGTCAAAAGTTGGGAACTGTACCAAAATAACCAATCCGTACCGTCCTCCTTTTTTTGGTACCCTTCTGTTGGGGTGCCAAGCTTACAGATCTGACCCTAAAGGTTGGAGCTAGACACACTGCAGTCCGCTGATTGGTCGAAAGAATCTTCACTTCCAGTGCTACAGCTGTTATAAAATCACCATGTTTAAATATCTTGTGGATTTGGAGAGAGTCATTTCAAGGCTGTTCATAACTGTTTTTGGCGACTACAGAGATGCAGACCTTCCGAGGAATCATTGATTTTTGTTAGCTGCGTCCCATTCTTCTTCTTCGCTGGATTTATTGGCTGTCTGCACTACTGTACGTCTCGCCACTGTGATTTAGTGATGAGCAAGGGTACGATTGGCTGTGGAAACCAAAGCATGATCTTGGTTTACGGTACCAAACTGTACTGAACCAAACCGGACCACTTGGTGGAAACAGGGCTTAATTAAGAATCCTAATCATTAAGGTACCATGTGGAGTTTTTTTATGGAGTGCTGTTGAGCAATAGATGTTGAGTGGGTCTTTTTTTTTTTTTTTTGTGCAATGATTCTCCTCTGCTGCAGCAAAGCAGGTGAAAGTAAAAAGCTGCCAGCTTGGATCTTAACGATGCTGAAGTGAAATCAAACATCTTACAAACGTGCTTTGCAGCTGTTGATTACAAAAATGCGTTCAACGTATTTGTTAGAACTCAAGGAAAAACAACTTTTTCAGGTTTTCACTTTAGCTTAAACAGCAAACTTAAAGGAAAACTCCAGCTAACTCCTACGCACCTGTCTTATAAAAATGGAAGTGTGAAGGTTTTTTATAGCTTGAACACTAAATGAAACATCTGGTTTGTTGACAACAACAAAAAACTCCACAGGGGAACTTTAGATCAAGTCCAACCTCCAGAGTACATGAAGGCTGCTGCTCACAGAGCTCCTGCTTTGTGGGTCGGACTTCATTAAATCTCATCTATTATCTATACCCCTTTTCCCGTTGGGGGTCACGGGGGGCTGGAGCCGATTCCAGCTGTCATTGCGCTGCATTAAGTTATGAATTTAAATGTTGTGGTGGCTGACTCCAGGCTCCATTGTTCCAAACGTGTACATCTGTGTGATCTCTGTGATTCAGCTTCCTGTTCATGACGCTGAACCTTACCCTGCATGGGAAAAATAAAATCCCATGAGACTTAGCGTGCTGCCAAAATAATAACGCGTAATCCCGTTATGAGGTTCCTTTTCCTATCCCTCCTCACTAAACATTTTAAGTTCCTAAAAACAAAAAAACATGTGAACCCTTGTGTTCTGTTCCTTTGATAAATAATGCATCTAATATATTTCAAAGCTCCCTGACAGTATGAATCTCTCGGGATGATATGGGTCTTTATAGCTCTTCTGTCGATACAAAATATGATCTTATTTGACTTATAATGTTATTTGTATCATATATTCTGAGAATGTACAGTATAAACAATAAATATTCAGTGATTTAGCTCCTTCATCGGGCGCCTTTTAAAACACCAGAGAAAAGTGTGATTGGACTTGTGACCTCTTTGCAAACCTGGTAGTTCTTTTCCCAAAAATGTCAAAAAACATGCATTCCTGTTTACGCTCCACGACACCAACAGTGCAACATTATATAGTACAGTTACCAAACACATACAAAACACACACACACACACACACACACACACACACACTTTCCATAAAAACAACAAACTGGCACACTCACAGTGAACGCTCAGGTGGGACAGAAACCATGTGCCCAAAGTAGGCAACTTTAAAAGGAGACGCCCCCCGGGGGGAACGCAGGATGACATTAAGATGACAGATAAAGAAAAAGGACAAAGAGAAAAAAAAAAATAAGAACGCCTTAGTGATGGCGGGACAGATGTGCAGTCACTTCTTCAATTCACTTTAGAAGCAGCAGCAGCAGCAAAAGAGCGCTCGTCCCTCCCAGCAGCCTGTTTCCAGTCTCGTGTGTGAAGTTAAAGGCAATATTGCAAGTGAGTCAAAAAATAAGGCAAAAAGAAACAGAAAAGATTAAATATAAAAACATGTTTTTCCAGCCAACATAAAACGTCTAAATGTGCGTCTGATCAAAAGCCAACCCTGATGATGTCGTCCCTAACACCTGGTGGTTTCTTTTTAGTTTCTTTTAATTTCTCTAGAAGTCGTGTGTTTAGGTGATGATGAATTCCACATAGAGGCCGAACAGATGCAGCTAGAGAGGTGAGGGTCGATGAGTGAGTGTGTGTGTGTTTTTGTTTTGTGTGTGTTTCTTTGAGCGAGCAGTGCAGCAGTAGCGTTGTGTGTGTGTGTAGGGGAACTCAGCGGCGTCATAGCACTGTGCTCTCAGACTCTTCCTCTGACTCCGCTCGCTTTTTTATCGATTCGAGCAGCGCCAATGAGTTCCTGAAGGGGGCGATGTGGGGCAAGTCAAAAATACCGTCCAGGTCCACGTCGATGACCGGGATGTCCAGGTTGCAGAGAGCGTCTGGCAGAAGCAGAAAAAAACACAGACATCAGGGTGAGAAGAGAGTGAAGCAGATCATTGTAGATGAGTCCAGAAGTTTTCACTGATGCTGGATGATGTTACAAACAGCATGTAGGTCATCCACCATAGTTACAGTATGAAAAAATACAAAATGCATGATAGGGAAGAATGCACGATATAAAACACATTTTATTTAGTCAAAATAAAAGAATGGGCCAAAAGTCTGTGGACACTTAAGTACTACCCTCAAGTTAATATTAAAAATGTTAAACCAGTGGTTCCTAATCTGCTTTTAGAAAAGCCTCGACTCTTCTGGTTTCAGTCTTTGGCTGCAGAGTTGCTCCTAATCATCCAGAGGAGAGTGGCGTTAGTTTACCTGAAACATACCTGACCATTAAAATAACGCACACACAAAATGAAGCAGGAAAATGCACCAAAAAAAGATGTTTGGAATATCCTGAAATGTGAGATTTATGTTTTATTTTTATTTATCAAATGAAGTAAGGACAAATGATTTTCTAACAAAACTTAGTCAAAATAATCTTCATGCTGCAGTTTCTAAATATGAAGTGTCCTCACTTTTAGTACCTAGCATCAGTCAAACTTCAAACATGTTAGATCCTACAATTCCCATAATGCAACTGAGAATTGAGTAGGAGTAGTATCTAGCCTATCCCTGCATTCATGTGTTGTCGGAAAATCGGAAAAATGAGTTCCCGAGTTGGAAAGTGCACATGAACGTCTGCTCAAGTCTGAACACCAACTCAGAATCTCAAGAAAGAACCAGGTGCCCGACTTCCCGACTTGACGTCAGATTTGTCATCACATGGGGGGGCAAAATCAGTTTTATGAATTTTAAGATACTTTTTATTAATTTGCGAATTGCACATCAACTTTGTGCTCAAATATAACTTGCAACAGAGACATTCACACATGTCTGTTGTTACAAAATTCACACTTTTTTCACAGTGAAAGCACGTGAACACCCAAGTCAGTAAAAAGACTACTCAACTTGGAAACTGGTGCATTCAGGTGCTCGTCGGATGGTCCCAGTTTCGGAGTTGGGAAGTCGTTTGATGACAATTATGGCGTCAAATCGGCAGGTCGAGCTCCTAATTCTTTCCTGAATTCCCGAGTTGTTGCTCCAACTTGAGCAGTTATCATGTGCATTCTACAACTCGGAAACTCGTTTTTCCCACGTGTCCGACACCACATGAATGCACCACGTCCATTCAGTTTTTTTCCGATTGGTACTCTGCATGCTGAATGAACTAACATTTCTCAATGATAAAGAAGTTCTAAAGTTGACTAAAAGTTAAAGTAAGAAAAACCTTTGAAAAGTTCTAAAGTTGTGGCGCAGGTGGCACAGTGGTTAGTGCGCGCGCCCCATATATGGAGGTTGTAGTCCTCCAAGCGGGCGGCCCAGGTAAAAAAACCAACCTGTGGCTACTTTCCTGCATGGCATTCCCTACTCTCCGACTCTATCCACTGTCCTGTCTCTACAATAAAGGCACAAAAAGCCCCAAAAAAGTTCTAAAGTTAAAGTCTAACGTCGCCAACCCTATTGGAGAAAAGTCAATGACATGTTCAATGACCACAAAGACCAATCGATACAGTGAACGCTGTCAAAACACACAGTGAGTTATACTCGTGTATAACGGTGTGTTGACCTCAGCTCGATGCATGTTTCATGTTTCATGTTTCATGTTTCTGTTTCACCGGAGACAATGATGACGTCCACACTGTAACACACGTGATGGAGAAGTTCACAGAGTGTGCTGACTGAGGAGGAGCAGCGGTGGGCAGTGAGGCACAACATTGTGGAGTGGAGTGGAAGTGTGTATGTGTGGGGAGGGGGGGGGGGAGTCGGATCAGTGACTTTCAAAGCCATGGGGGAGGCAGCTGGAGCAAGGCATTATGGGAGAGAATCCAAAGGGCAAAAAACAGGTTGGATTTTTTTTTTTTTCTTTAATTGCATCCGCCCTGGTTTTGACTGCTGGACACGTCCATGTATGTAAGCCATGCATCGCATCAGTCTCAGCCATCATGCAAAGGGCAACAAATGGGGTTAGAGCTGCTCTGAACACAGCGGCTGCATGTCGGGATCAAACATGACGTACAGGTACATCCGGAGGAGCTTTAGAGTGAAGCTGCCGTAGAGCAGTGACATCATGACCGGCTTTATAATCTGCGTCTGCTGACAACTTCACTCTATTAGCTCCGTGTTTTGGCCAGGATGGCAGAGGGGTAGGGGGGGTTGAGATGGGATTGTAGGAGTTTGGGGGGGGGGGGAACTCCTGCTTACCCTAAAAGTCCTTCTCATATAGAAGCACTGTGGCTCATACCGCTGTAAGTGAGACAATAAGAGCAGTCGACAAGAGCGGGAATTAGACCAAAAAACAGTCATTTACCGACCAGTATTCTCACTGTGATTATAAATAAATACATACGATTAAAACACTTCACAGAGCCTGATACAGACCAATACAGTCTGGATATTATCCTATAGGTTTCCTACAGAGGAACATGCCAAAACAAATCCCATAAAAACACAAAAAACTAACGTGTGTGATTCATCTCTCTCGTACTTTCCTTCAATGTCAGCTTTAAATCCCATGGCTGAAACTAATAATATTATCCATTGGGCGCCAGTAGCCTAGTGGTTAGTGTGTGTGCTCCATGTTTGGAGGATGTGGTCCCCCAAGCGGGCGACCCAGGTTTGAATCTGACCTGTAGCTCCTTTCCTGCATGTCCTATCTCCTCTCTCCCTGATTTCCAACTCTATCCACTCTCCTATAAAGTCATAAAAAGCCCAAAAATAAATCTTAAAAAATAAATATTATCCGTTCAAATCCAGTCACAAATAAACATTTTTATTTGAGTTTTTATAAGTAGGCTCAGTAACATCCTGCTGGTAACTCTACTCGATACTACAGTAGGATACAAATCATTAGTTTGTTACTATTTTTCATCAGAGGATTAATCCTGATTTGATTTTTTTTATTTAATCTCCTTTATTCTATTCTAGTTTGTTCTTATAATCCTTTTTATGATGCTCTTGTTTCTCTTTGATGTCTCAGTAACTTTTATGTCGTATGGGATGATAAATATTTATTTATTCCTGGCCTGTGGCGTCGACTAATGAGACACTTTCAGCAGCACCTGTTGGATCATTTTTCGTTGGTTTTGGTGTTTTTATGGGATTGTTGACTATAATTTTTTTTAAATGTCACCAGAACTTTCCTATAAATATTATTAAAAACAAAGTTAAGGTATTTATGATGCTTAAACTATAATCTGTACCCTCCATTTCATCCAATAAACATATAAATGCCATGATATTTTAGGTTCTTAACTAGTTTCTGTAAAAGTCTATAAAAGCCGTATTTAATAATAACAGCCTGTTGAAGGTGTTTCAGGTGTAGTGCTTTGTGAGAGTTACCTGTAGACATGCTCTCCCCAGGAGACAAACCATCCAGCATACCCGTTGAGTGCTCCAAAGGTTGGGGACTGGTGCCGGGCGTGGAGGGGGGCTGAGGTGGAGGTAAGCTGGGCCTTTGCCTCGGCGGTTTGGGGGTCGGCCTGTTCTTAGTCAGAGTCCCCGCCAGGGAGGGCGGTGAGGAGAGAGACGGGGTGGTCGCCATCTGGGACTGTCCCGGGGAGCCGATGGTGGCGTACCCCTGTGGGTAGCTGAAGCCGTAGGGGGAGGGGGTGCTGGGAGGAGTGGGCGACAGGCTGACCGGAGACGGCTGACCCGTCGACTGGTCGGACATGGCTCCCGTCTGGCAGTATGGGACTTTAGGCGGGATCGGGGCGAGCTTCTTTGCTGCAGAGAGGCCGACATGCAAGAACAAATTTTAGACTGCATTACTAATAGTAAAGTAAGTAAAAGTGCACGATACCCAACAGACATATATAACCCGACCATCATAAGAACCATCATAAGAACCCAGGCAACACAAGAACCCAACAACACGAGCTGAGACCAAGAGGACCAAAGATTTAAAAAGATGTAAGAAACTAAAAGAGCTGAAAAAAAAAAAAAAGATAAACAGCAATAAGAAGGTAAGAGCAGGAAAAGAAAAAGAAACAAGTGAATAAATGATAAAAAAAACGAATATTAATAAAAATAAAAAGTAAATATAAATATGAAACATAAATAGACAAAGTAAGTAAGATAAGAAATTATCAAGTTAAAACATAAGAGGAGTTAAGATAAGAGCATAAATAAAAGGACAGTAAGAAGTAAAAGAAGATAAAAATTGTAAAAGCAGTAAGAAAAGACATTAAGAAGACGACATCACATAAAAGGAAGTCTGTAAAAGTATGTTTGACATGAATGATTGTGGGTTTAAATTCTGTTAAACGCTGCTGTGGCTTTTACCTCTCCTCAGAGAGTGAGGGCTGTTCTCACAGTGCTGCGACTGTCCACTAGAGGTCATCGTTCCCTTCTGCCCGATCACCGGAGACAGCTCCTTATTCTTCAGAGTACTACGGGGGAGAGTGAAAGAGAAACAGGCACACAGGAATCACAAGCTGCTGCTCACTTCTCTTTAATAAGATGTCAGCCCTGAGTCCATAAATCTCTTGAAATATAAAAAAATATATATTTATAAGAGCGCTCATAGTTCAATGTCAGATTCTCTGAGTGACCACGGCTGCAGGCGGACATGTCGACTATACTGCGCTGCAGCAGAAGTGGTTCAAGAATCCCAAATAAACCCTAATGGCTTAATGGATTTTCCTCACTGGTACAGCGCAGTGCAGCTTGAATGCCAATGGGAAGAGGGGCCTGAAGGTCACAACATAACCAGTTTATACTTTGACTGTCAGCAGATGAGGCATGATTGAAACTGCTGGGATTTAAGGTCCAGATGGAGACATCCACTACACCAGCATCTCTGGGCTTTTCTTTTTTTTTTCCTTCCCAATGTCAAACATGATAACGTCCTTCAGCGGCGTTGCTGATGTGTTGTTTTTACTTCACAATAATAACATGGTGTGTTGTTTTTAATTCACTGTCAGGGTTCTGATCCTGCAGTCTACCGCTCAGCGCTGACTGGGTTAGTGCTATGACTCATTAACGCCCACTTTTATAATGGTATGCAATGAAAGCTTTGAATTTCCTTTGTTGCCTGGCAACCGGCTGCTGAATATCCTGGCAACATGGAAAGTTATGGATTGCATTCATGGCTGTTAAATTAAAGATGGATCTGATAATGCCGTTCTTAAAGAGCACTGTTTTCCATGACTGACTGATGCAACAACCAAGGCAAATAAATAAGACAAAGAAGTTTTTTTGGGGGGGGGGTCTTCATCTCCCCCCATCCTCTCTCCTCCCCATCCCTCTTTGTCCCCGTGTGGCCTCTCGTCATTTGTGTGTGCGGTGTGTTGGCATTAGTAAATCAGGGTTTCCTTATTTACCTAGTCAGCTTGGCTCCTTTCTCCCGGTTACAGGCACAGGCTGCCCATGGAGGGGGAGCGGATAGGGGGGTGTTTGGGGGTTTCGGGGAGCCAAGGAACAGATCGTGGCGAGTAAGAACAAGCGGGGGTTTAATGTAAAGGGCGGAGCCGTTTGTCTCGGACGGGGCGGCATGCGAAGCATCAGACAGAGAGGCCTGTTTGGGCAGGTGCAGGGAGCTGGGTTTGGGGTTGGAGTTGACATCAAGCTGCTGGGGGGACGGGCTGAGGGAGTGGAGGAGCGGGGGCGGGCTGTAGCCGGTGCGGCGTGGGGGAGGGGATGGGCCGGGGGGAACGGATTCGGGACCGGGAGCGACGGGACGCTTACACGGGGGTGCTCGGGTGTAGAAGAAGTGGTGCGGGATTGAAAAGGACGAGCAAGAAGAGGAGGAGGAAGAGGAGGAAGAGGGGTAAGGGGGAGGCGGCCTCTCCTCCTCGGGGGAGGGGTAGGCGTAACAGGAGTCCGACCAATTGGAGGATGCATCATCCGAGCTGCAATGATAAACATAGCAATGTTTCACGGGGAATTAAAATTGTCGTCTGGAGACGGAAAATGCTGAATGGATTCATTAGTGTCTAAAGGTATGAAGAAGTGTGGGGGAGGGGCTTCTAAGATTGGTGCATAATGAGGGGAAGGAATCTGGTGATATTTAATTATCGTGTTGGTGGGGGGGGGAATACGGGCTCTAGGTGGCTTATCACGGAGTAAAGAAAAGGTGATTCAAATCACAAAATGAAACAGGAAAAGTCACCTCATCCATTGCAGGGCCTTGCGACAATGGACGCTTATGCTGTTAATGATGCTCGGACTAACAGCAAAAACAAAAACACAGAAATCTTTCATGCAACATGCAGCAGCAAAAACATTTCTAAAGAACTTCTATAAACATTTTTGGTAACACTTTATAATAACCATCATCTATAAAGGGTAAATAGATAGTTAATTAACCATTAGTTAATAGTTATTTACTGTTAACAAACAATGAAATGATAGTTAATCATGTTTGCTAATGATTTGTAATGCTATAATTAACTGTTAACAGTTTATTATACATTATAACATTTCATACACTTTATAAAGTGTTTGAAATGTTATAATGTGTGCATCAACATAACATTATTATTATTATTATAGCATTACAAATCATTAGCAAACATTATTAACTATCATTTAATTGTTTGTTAACAGTAAATAACTATTAACTAATGGTTAATTAACTATCTATTTACCCTTATTTACCCTTTATAGATGATGGTTATTATAAAGTGTTACCACATTTTTTTACATAGAAATACGTCCAAGCAGAAGTAGAAACCTTGCACCACATGACGTACACGATGTTTGTTTATTCTAAAAACGACTCCACACACGACTCAGGGATGAGAAATGTGACAAATCAAGATGTTAAGAGACAATCACAGAGTTTTAAAAATGACATGCTTCATCAGAGGTGAGACATGGGGGGATCTTGAGGAGGTGACGGGTGAGAGGATGAGCATTCTGCTGAAGGGAGGGGGGAACGGGAGTAAGGGCAGACAGTGCTGCTCTGTGGTCAGTTGCAGGACGTAGCAGCAGAAGCAGAAGCACACGCGGTAAAGGGGTGGGGGGGGGGCGGGCAGCAGCATGTGCAAAAACTGTGTTTGTCGGAGTTGAAACAGGAGGGCAGGGGGTTGGGGGAGGTGGGGGGGGCACGACAGCCTTACCTGGCTCGGTCGCTGTTATTGGGCGGAGGGGTGGGGGAGGGGGAGGCGGCGTATTCCCCAGGTTGCTCTGGAATGAGAGCGTCACAGGGCGGGGTCGGGGGATGCACGTTTGGCGGCGTGGAGGAATTTTTGCGCGAAGAAGAAGACGATCCCCTGCGCGACACCCATGTAGTGTCCATCACCCTGACACCCATGCTGCATTGGGACACAGAGGCAGAGCCAATCAGACCAAAGGGAGGAGCGTGTGTGAGTGTGGTTCAGTGCGGGTCGACACCCCTTTTACAAATCATCGCAGCTGAAGCCGATGAAAAGGACTCCCCGTCCCCCTTGGCCTTTGTATGATCGTATGTGCTTACATTAACAATCTTAAGCATGCAAGAACAAAGAACATTTTATCCAAACAGTGTCTTGCTTCAATGGAAAAGTTCCCTTTCACGACAAAGTGTGGGTGAGGTGACGAGGAATCAAAACGTTTTATAACTGCAACATAACTGCAACACCCTCATTAGCTTTTCTTTTTGGATTTTAGCTTAGCTTAGCCTTATGAACAATAACAGGAGAAAACAGCTACATAATCTGTGTACCAGCATCATCAATAAATAACCCATTATATATAATTTATGTGAGCCGTACTTACATTTTTATATAAGAAGAAGAAGAACAAGTTGAGGTTTAAGTAATGTCATTTGTAGGACTATTCCTCTACCAGCAGCTGTAACATCTTAAAGTCTTTAAATGTGATTTTTCACACTTAAATATAATATAAATCAAGTATATCCTCTGAAAATAACTCTGTGAGTCATGACTGTCTACAATGGGTGTAACACCCGAGTCCCACTGTCTGTGATGCTTTCAGAGTTTTCAGAGTCCTATCTTCACTTTGTTTACATCGCCCGGACGGCCGGCTGACTCCTCCCCTTGTGTATAAAAGTTGTTTAATTGAGGGACTAGAGAAAAGAAGAATAACATACTGTACTCACTGCTTAACTGTGTTTCTAGATCACGCTCATTTCAGGTAAATTTACATGCAGTGTGAAGATACGAGCATAATAAAGATCGCTAGCATTAGCATGCTAACACAACAATGCACCTCGAGTTGTTTTGGTTTCATGCTGGTGCTCAAGTGCGACATCTGCTGGATCAAAACATCACATAAAGCCTTTAACTCTGTTACATAATAAGTTCAATCGCTTTTTAGGTTGTAATCTTTTTTTGTCTTTAGCACAGCCAAGCTAGCGTTCCCTCCCTGTTACAAGTGATTATGCTAAGCTAGGCTAACTTGCCACTGGTTGTATCTTCATAGTGATAGTACAAACATGAACAGGTAGCAACCGGGGGTATTTCCCAAACACGCTTAAATGTTCAGTTTGCTCAAACATACCAACAGGCAGTTATTTTTACAGGTCGAACAGGTTCAGCAGAGATGCTTCTTATGTAAACACTGAAAGAAAGAGCTGCTTTGTCCCCGTCACCCATGTGTCACCCACACTCTCCCAGAGACATTGAACTATAGGAGTCCAAGTGTGTCGCATCGGGCAGGCCTGACTGGAGCATTAAACACACACACATGAATGATGACGGACAGTTCCTGTCAACGGGCAGCTGAGACGGAACAGGAGGTGAAGAGAGAATGACTTGAGGAAATGATCTATACTGTACCTTTGTATCTTCCTAATGCTGCATTGTTAAAACAGAAACAGGCAAAATGAGGACAGGAGTAAGGATCCCCCCCCCCCATTGGTCTCATTAAAAAGCAGTGTTATCAAAGCACACAGGCACTTTGGCAGGATAAACTTGTAAGACAAAGAGCCAAGATGGAGGAGCGAATGGGGAGGCTGGCCTGGCAAGGGGCTGCGAGGGACCGGAGCCGTGCTGAGTGTAACGAGGAGAGCGATTTTTGAGAGGTGAAATGTGCTCTCCCTGAAGCTCTCCAAGCATGGAGAAAACCAAGAGAGATAGTAATTGTTCCATTTAGCCTTAATTAGGTCAAAGTCTCCCCAATGGATACAAGAGTTTACCCAGAAATAACACTTTCTTGCAACTTTCTTGTAACTGCCTTTCTTGCCTTACATTATGGTTGGAGGAAAAATACGTATTGTTTGTACCAGTCAGGCTAAGACTACGTCCATTTGATCGTCAGAAAATCTGAGTTGCCGGTCTGATACGTCATCAGGAACGCCACCTGAGTCGAAACTTGGAGAATCTTCAGTAGCCTGAGTTCAGATCCAATATGGCTGCTACGTGCATCACCAGGGAGGGACCTTAGTCGTCTTTTTGTGTAATCAAATCAATCACACCGATGGTATCGTGAAAGTTCTCTCTGTGGAGGTGTTGTCATGTTATTTTCGGTCAGAAACTATCACGTAGTGTGTTGTTGTTGTCTGGTATTAGCTAACAAAACAAAGGTACTCCTGGAGGCGTCCATGTTGCTTTTCCGACTTTGCAACTGGAACACAGTTAACTCGGGTGCGACGTCATTCCCAGTTCCGAGATCCGAGGGAAATGGAACGCACCATTATCCTATCTATCACATTGATTTGATTTGTTTTGTATCTTACGGCTTCGTACCGCTCAGATCTGTCCAATAAATAGAAGCTAGAACCAGTTAGCTTAGCTGAGCATAAGGATTGGAAATAGGGGCAACAATGAAAACAAAATCTACTAATCAGTTATTTAATCAGTATAGAAATATATATACAAATATGAAAAGTTGCCTTGTTATGCTTTGGTATGTTTTGGCCTATAGCGGTGACTAGAGTGGCCTAGAGCAGTCTATAGCCCCATTCAGACTGCTGATTCAAGACGTGATATTTACGCCCTTTGGACGATTTGCCTTCAATCTGAATGTTGCAGAGGCGTAATGGGGAGACGAAGTGATCCCCATTACACCTGAAGGGGCTTATACTGGTTGACTGGCAATTTGCATTATTCTTGTATTTTTATGTAGTTTGATTTAATTCGACCATGTTGTCTGCTAATGTCCTGCTAATGAGCAAAGATCCCCAACAGCAGCAGATTTCAGCGTCCTGGACATTTTGCTTTGAGTAAAAATTGAAATACAGCTAACCCTAACCCAAACATCTTTTACACTGTACATAAAAACGAAGTGTGTCAAAGGAATGGCAGCCTCTTTGTGTCGAGCCTGCTGGTTTTCTGAGGAGTGTTCTTTGTGTTTTCTTTTGAAAGCCGAGCTCTATTGATCAGACACACAGCACACACTCGGTCCAGGTTTAATTAGCCGGGCTACTCGTGGTCCCAGGGCTGCAGGGCTCAGGCTACCCGCAGGGTCTGATAACAACGAGGATGTATCAAAGCATTAAAAGAAGACGCACAGAGACCGAGGGAGAAAAAAAGAGAACGAAAACCGTCTGACTGGGTCTCCGCTAATCCTCCTCCAAAGCTTGAGGATTGTCAGATTCCTCATTTCACACACTAAATGTCCTCTCTCTCTCTCTTTCAGTCTCTTTCTTCACGTCTTCCCCTCCACTCAGCTTGAATGCGGCTGCAGCAGATAAAAAGTGACACAGTACTCTTTCTGTCCGTCTCGTAGTGAAACTGAGCTTTTCCCCGCTGAGGTCACTCTAACACATGAAACTTGTGTAATCATCGGGGAATTCATTCCAACTCGCACATCTCATGTCCGACCCCGTCAAAGGGAAGTCATGCAGAAAACTTTACGTGCCTCAAAAAGTGGCCTCGTCTAGAGAAGAAAACTTAGAGCTGACTTGTCAGTGGAGCTGTCAGACGGGATCCACCCTGAGTGAAGCTGTAACGACGCCACAGAGGTGGAGGGGACTGCTGATTGATTCAGAGGAGGAGTGACACCAGAGAGTGAGTGAGTGTTGGCAGAGCAGTCTTCCTTCATAGCTCTGATTTTTTACAAGCATACTATTTGCAGCTCATTTTATTTTTTATTTTTTTGTACCTTTAAAGGCTTAATATGCGATTATTCACACTTAAATATAATATAAATCAAGTATCTCCTCTGAAAATAACTCTGTGAGTCATGACTGTCTACAATGGGTGTAACACCTGAGTCCCACTGTCTGTGATGTTTTCAGAGTTTTCAGAGTCCTATCTTCACTTTGTTTACATCGCCCGGACGGCCGGCTGACTCCTCCCCTCGTGTATAAAAGTTGTTTAATTGAGGGACTAGAGAAAAGAAGAATAACATACTGTACTCACTGCTTAACTGTGTTTCTAGATCACGCTCATTTCAGGTAAATTTACATGCAGTGTGAAGATACGAGCAGAATAAAGATCACTAGCATTAGCATGCTAACACAACAATGCAGCGCGAGTTGTTTTGGTTTCATGCTGGAGCTCAAGAGCGACATCTGCTGGATCAAAAAATCGCCTTTGATGGAGAGATAGGACAGTGGATCAGGAAGCGAAAGAGAGTGGGGAATGACATGCGGGAAAGGAGCCACAGGCTGGATTGGAACCTGGGCCGCCCGCTTGAAGGACTTTAGCCTCCACTATAGCTGGTGGCACGCACTAACCACTTCGCCCTGTTTGCAGCTCATTTTAAAGTCATATTGGGTACAGCTCCTTTTAGGTGTGTAGTTTAATTTCAACACTGTGTGCAGCATCATAACATTTATCTAACTCCCCGATTAAGCATACATTGTAAACTAAGACGTTGAAAAGGCTTAACATTATACCTGTTCAACATAAGCATTTAAGCATTGTTATTCAGAGCGTGTCGGCGTGCCCTTTGGGGTCGTACCCGTCCTTTTTGTAGAACTCCAGCATCATGTTGTCCGTGGCGACGCTGAGCGGCCGTCGACTCTGGTCGTTCTGCCGTCGATCCACCTGATCCATGTCCGGTGACGGCATCAGGCTGAAGTTTGCGTTGTGGTTTGTGTGCACCGGGCTCCCGTAGTTCCCAGTGACATTGAACTCGATTTCTGCAAGAGGCGATGCAGTGTTTTTAATAATTGATCAGTAACTGTATAAACATGAAAACATCTTCTGGTGTGTCGAGTTATTCCTCCTCACCTCCGGGGAAGAACCAGTCGGCGTGCTGGATGATCGGCTCGATGATCCCAACGATCTGCAGGGAAACCGTTGTCATCATCTCTGTGATGTTTCTGCAGACAGAAAGGAGACAGACTTTTAAAAAAAAAATTTATGGCGGGGATGTCGAGGAGAAGCGGCGATGATTAAGACATTTTCAGAAGCATTAAATGAGAAAATGAAAACCACATCGTAACTGAAGGCTGTTAAATTGCTCATTAAAAGTTGAAGATGGATAAGACGAGTGAGTTACAAGAACACGTCCTTCACCCTCTTTCAAACTGCAGAGTTAGCTGACACTCAGGGAGAAGCCAAACTGTAATAAAATACTACTTCAATATCCATGTTCACTCCAGATATTGCACAAAAAAAAACATTTATTCACAAGTTTGAGAAGTTTTAACGGACAAAATGTTGAATGCTTGATTTGTGTGATAATAATGTTTAAACATATCACGCTATCTGGACATTCATCACTGTAGAACCTCTCGTCTGATAAAAAAGTCGTATTTTATAGTCGTAGGCTACAATATGTAGAATTTGACAATGTTAACATTTAAATATCTAAATTATTTAAAAATTGACTAAAACTTTGTGAAATATATTTTTTTGTTGAGTCCTTTCATCACCTCAAATATTTCCAACAGTTATCAAAGTCAGAGAAATGTGTAATTTTATTGTTGTAACGGGACGTGTGTTGTCGAAGCGGCCGCCATGATGAGCCGCCATGACAGACAGGATGTTTATCGTTGCCATGGAAACACTGGATGTTACGTCAAAGACTGCTGCGTAAGGAAGCGTGAGCGAAAGCGTGGTAGCAGAGAGAACTCCCTTGATTCCCCGCGCCACCCTCAACATCATCTTTTGTTATTGTAGTATTGATTAATTAGCGCCCCCTGGTGGTGGAAGCTGCATATTGTACCTCGAATAAAAAGTGAAAAGATTGTAACGACTGGATCTTTTCCCGGACGTCTTACCCTTCATTGTTCATCCACAGCAGGTTTGGACCGAGCACGATGGCGATGTTTCCAGGCGTCATCTTGTTAAAGTCCTGGTATTCAGTCAGTTTGGAGAGGAATTTAATCAAATACCTGGAGATGCAATCGGACAGGGAATGGATCAGACAATGAAAACGTTCATTCTAATCTCACCTTAAAAGCCAAAGCAACTTCCTATAAGTAGATTAAACATGATTAAGGAGTTCAAGGTTGCTGTAAAATTTACCATCACTTTTACATTTTCAGATGTGTGAAATGTAAAAAAGAAAATGCTGGAAATGCAATTTTATATCACATAAGCTCAGAAAAAACAGTTCTGTTTTCATCTCTGGAGGAATGCACTTGAGGCGGCTGTGGTTCAGTTGGTAGAGTCGACTGTCTCCCAACCTGAAGGTCGGGGGTTTGATCCCCAGATCCTGCAGCCACATGTCTGATGTGTCCTTGGGCAAGACACTTAACCCCAAGTTGCTCCCGCTGCTTCGTCACCGTATGAATATGTGTGAATGGGATTAGTTACTTCTGATGGTCACTGACCGTCCCGTGTTCAGGTCGAGTTTACCACATGTAGAAGAAGAGCGCGTTTAAAACTACCATTCAGCTTCTTCATCGGGCGCTCTGAGATGTAAAAGTGGGCTAGAGTGTGACTCATCCTGATCTGAACTACAGCTGAGTGAACATCAGGCAGCTCAGTCCAGCGAGCAGCGATCATCTGGACAGGTCTGACAGGTCTCCTCAGAGGACGCACGTCTAAAAATACGCCCCCTATTTGTGCGATTTCACGATGACACTGACAAGAGCTCCCTATCCCACATTTTTCAATTCCTCTCCCGTCGCTTTCTCTCGGCCTCTCCGACCCCCGCGAATCCCTTTCCTTTGCTTGTCTTAATCCAGCGGTGAAACCTGAGCTCTGAGGCTTCTCTCTCAGCAAAGAGGTCAATGTTTACTATATCTGCCAGGTGTCAATTAGAAAGACACACTCACAAGGGGGGTTTTTAAAGTTTCCATAGTAACCATGAGAGACACCTGCTGACTTGCAGCCCCGTATGACAAGAAAGATGAAACTGCGACTTCTAATCTGTGGTTTTCTGACAGTGTTTAGGAGTCAGAGCAGAAGAAAGGAGGTTTGGTTTAGTCGTCGTTTAAAAGTAATCCTTAGTCCCAAAAAAGTCACAGAATCACAGATCTGCTGCTGGTCTCTGCTGAGCGGAGATTTCACGCTTCGGTGTTTGCTGAGTTTTCACAGGAAAATGTGGAGTGGCATTTAGAGCCCAAGACACTGCTGCTCGTAAATATTCAAAACACAAGCAGAGCGTCTAGAAAAAAAAATGCTACAAAAACAGAAATCAAAACTAAAATATGAACACGGCGGGAGGTGGTGTGTGGATCTAATAGCATCATAAGTTACCTCCATTGATGAACAAAAGTGAAGCCAAAAAAACCCCCTCGAGATGGGTGCTGACATCGTGTTGAGTTAGAGTCTAATTAGTGTTAGACTGTGGTATTACCAACCCTCCCCTCCTGCTAACCAAAACACATTGAACTAAAAACAGCAAAGACCCCCTCAGGTCGGCTCAGTCTGCGGAGGAGGGAGGCTCTAAGACGTCACCTAGTTAGTAATGACCTCTGGGTCAGTCCCACAGGAGAGTCTGCAGACAGCCGAATTGCTGACAGTGCATAATTTGGAGTCATATAGTCCTCATGTACTCGATGGTTTGACAGTGGGACAGCCCTAAGCACTCACACACTTAGCGGGGATGTGACAGTGAGAACTCTGAGTGTGGAGATTGGGAGTCTGCCAATAAAAAGCATGCATCAGGTTTTAGCTTTTGTCGTCAGCTGTCTTAGGTCAATTGCTTGCAGCACCTAAGAATTCTAGTTTTCTAACAAGCCTTTTTGATTAAATAGTTAAATGTTTTTTCCTTTACTTGTCTGTTTGTGTTCTCTCTTATGAACTCTCTTAAAAACCCTTAAAAATGTGCTTTTAACTTTACAATATTTAAACATTTTTCTGCAGGAGTGAACAGAGCTGCAGAGTCTGATATGGTTACTGAGTCAGCCATGTTTTTTGTTACATTTTTTAATTAAGTAAAGTCTTGTTTCATCCAGAATTCATCGCAAATTAGTCCCACTTGAAGGTCCAATCAGTGAGATGTGTAGTGAGTGAAATGATAAAGGTATCTTACTATCTGATCATTAAGGAAACATGTTGAAGTGCTGGCTTCTCTGACAACAATGCAGCAGCCAGTATGTCCTCCTTCTAACTTTAGATTCTGCTCCTGAATGCTCTGGATTTGTTTGGACCAGAGAAGGTAGGCGCTTTTAAGGCGACCCCCCCACACACACGGCCGTTTTGGACGCCCCTCGGTTTGCCAGATATGAGAGCAGTTATCAGGTCAACAGGTGTTGCAGTGATGGAAGCGGTCAAGAGAAGTGGTTCAGATAGAAGTGATTGTACCCGACCTAAAAAGCCTCTGCATGTTTCTAATAAGCTCCACGAGCAGAAACGTGCTCAAACTAGGATCAATATTGGAGATGCTTTTGAAAAATGGAGAGAGGTTAGAACACAGAAAGGTTTACAGACCCATGCAGAGCTGGATAAACACTGAAGCTTCAGAGTCCACCACATGGTGACCTGTGTGAGCATGGACTCTAGAGAGGAGGGGGGGGGGAGACAGCTCTCTACAATGATTAGAATTTAGACTGCAGTACCCATTTTAAACACTAGGGGGTCAGAGTTATATATTGCTCCTTTAAGATAGTTAAGAACTAAACCGCTTTTTGCAGCAGTTGTTAAACTGTTAGTGGGATCGAAGTCGAGGATGATTGTGAAACTGAATCCTGTTGAACATGTATTTCAGAGTAAACTCTTTGATCTTGGTCCAACATGAATCATCGCTGGTCATCTTCCCCGCTGTCCTGGATGAATAAAGCGACACAAGAAAGAAAAACGGGACCACAAAGAGAGAGAGAGAGAAACGTGGAAACACTGACTCACTTAAAGTTGTTGTTGTTGGCCGGTGGAAGTTTCTCACAGGCGCTCAGGAGAGCCTGCAGTCTCTTGTCTTGATCTTGAATGCTGCAAGACGACAGAAAAATCAAAAACACGCACAAACATAAAGTTTGAAAAACGGTCACAACGATCACCGATTATTTTATAGAAAACATGATATGGAGAAGATACAGACTTGGAGGCCTGGATCCAGTCGTTGTAGAGCTCATATGACATTAATGGCTCGGGGAGCTCCCGCAGGTACGACTTCAAAGCACCTGCAGAGGACAAAATAACAGATACAAGCTAAATGTTCCCATGTTTCATGTTCCCATGAAATATAAATATATATCGCTGCATGAGCTCATAGTGTCTCAGGCTGCTTCAGCATCGCCCCTTGGCATGTCGTTGCATTATGAGTATTAGATTTTATTTTTCACCCTGTCACCAGCAACCGCCCGGAGCATGAATTACAGAAAACACACAAATATATTCAAACATTTTTGTTTATTGAATTATTCTTTCTTTTACAATATCGTTTTTCTTCTTCTCTGACAGTTCAGAGATGAGACACAGAAAACAGTCTCCCTCCTACTCTGAGCTCCACGACCGATCTAAAATAAACAAGAGAACTATTTCCAAACACGTTTTCATCAACGCCCCGTGTGTGGGAGTGTAATTTTCCAGCGCTGATGAGGACGGTGACGGCTGACTGGGCTTCTCTCTCTCTCTCTCTCTCTGTGCTCGTCTCTTTCTTCTTCTTCGCTCTCTCTGGTCTGGTGAGTTTCATTTCCCCCTCGGGGATGTGTGGGATGGATGACAAACAACAGAGCCGGGGCATCCCTCACTGAGAGACAGCTCGGAGGCTGCTGTCGTTCTGTCTGAGTGTGAGTGTGTGAAACGTGTGTGTTAGTCTGAGTGTGTGTGTGTGTGTGTGTGTGTTCGGTGCAGCCATGCCGCGCTCTGTGCTGAATAAACACATTAAAAGCACATTAAAGCTCGCTGAAAATACCGCAGAAGCTCTTTTAGTTTGCTGTTATTTCCAAAGAAAGACCTTCTTCTGCTTCTCATCGAGGCGGATAGAGGATGAATCCCTGTTAACTGACCCCCCCCGCCCATCACGACCAGGACCACCCCCAGTGGGACAAAACCACAAATTAGATTTTCTTCTGGAGCTAACCCAGTTTAATATGGGATCATTAAAGGAAGGATCCGAGGATTCGTCTCTTTCTCCACACGCTCCACTGAACACAGCTGATTGACTGACTCTGATTTGATATTTGAGAAAGGGACATGTTGTTAGTGCCCGGGGAAATATTGAATCTCTGTCTTCTGTGGTATCAGGCTGAAAAGTGAACTGAGAAGCTTTTGAAGTCACTTTAAAGTCTTTATATGTGATTTTTTTGATCCAGCAGATGTCGCCCTTGAGCACCAGCATGAAACCAAAACAACTCGCGCTGCATTGTTGTGTTAGCATGCTAATGCTAGCGATCTTTATTCTGCTCGTATCTTCACACTGCATGTAAATTTACCTGAAATGAGCGTGATCTAGAAACACAGTTAAGCAGTGAGTACAGTATGTTATTCTTCTTTTCTCTAGTCCCTCAATTAAACAACTTTTATACACGAGGGGAGGAGTCAGCCGGCTGTCCGGGCGATGTAAACAAAGTGAAGATAGGACTCTGAAAACTCTGAAAACATCACAGACAGTGGGACTCGGGTGTTACACCCATTGTAGACAGTCATGACTCACAGAGTTATTTTCAGAGGATATACTTGATTTCTATATTTAAGTGTGAAAAATCACATATTAAGACTTTAACCAAAAAATCTGCAAATAACAAAAATGAAGCAATTTATAACGATATCACATGATATACACATCAAATATAACAGCTTTTTAAAGCAAAGAAACACATTCACATCAACTTAAAATTATAAATATCTTCATGTTTGAGTCTCATTGGTGATGACTTGTCAATCTCCGGTAGGTTTACTCTGCTCTGCTCTTCCTTGTTTCTTGATATGGGGCCATAGTTTAGTAAATTAACATCGTTGATTTGTCAAATAAGACTTCAAACCAGCAGATACAACTATAAACTTGATACAGGTCACAGTAACAGGCTCAAGACTTTGATACAATTGGACATAATTTTAGGACCAGTGGAGTTGCCCTCTGCTGGCCGTTAGAATTTATCAAGGTGTTGAGCCACTTTTGAGATATGATACGATATGATACCACACATCACGACTGGCAAAGCTTGACACGATACCGTCAGGGCACGACTTGACTCGGCATGACATGACACAGCGCAAAGTTGTCTAGGTCTCATGAGAGGGTCTTGAGGGTCTCTACAAAAAGTCAGGGTCACGAGCAGGGCAGAAGCAGCCGGAGTAACAAGTTTAGAAAAAAAGAGGATGAAGGAATCTGTGCTCAAATTCACATTTCAAAGAAAACACTCAAGATCTGCCGCACCACTAAATCTGTCTTTAAATTATACGCTCTCGTCCCATGAGATCGGAGAAACTTATTCAGTAACTTTATGCAAAACTCTGCACCAATTTTTTTTCTTTCAAGGCATTTTTATCAATAATGCACAGCTCCACAGCTAAAAAATATTTTTCCATAGCTCCTAAAATGTCAGTTATTTTTGAGAAGTATTGTTTTCATCTGTCGAGTGCATTATGCAGCAGTCAGCTCCACTGAAGACAAACACTTTTCTCCAAAGAAAAAAAGATCAATAACAGCAGCATGAAAGCTTGAAAGCTTTTTCTTTCTTTTATATTCTATCACTGTTCTGATTTAAAGAGCGAAGCAGTGACAGCAACAACAAAACATCTTTCTTTATTTTTTTTTATTGCTGCCGCCTCTGCAGAAGATGAAGAACCGGTCTGACACTAATCCCGGTTATATTTGGAATTTTATCACCAGACATTTTTTTGGGACGGCTTATTGAATATGTGTCTGATATAACAGAAACATAGAAGACGAGAAAGACAAGTCTGTTTTTTATTGCTGACTCACAACGAGCAACGAGGACTGAATCCTGAAAAGCTCATAAGTTTTAACTCTCATGTTTTAAGGACAGTGGTTCCCACTGGGGTGGGGGCGCCATCCACCAAGAGGGGGGTCGCGAGATGCCTCCATCCATCCATTATCTTTTACCGCTTTTCCCCATTCAGGGCCGCGCGGTGCTGGAGCCGATCCCAGCTGTCATTAGCCTCAGTGTGCGATCAACTCCTCTAAATATTGTTGGTTTTGGTTTTAATCGTGTGATCTTCTCGGGTTGCTGGATAGCCTAGCACCTAGCGGTTATGTTGTGCACCCCATGTACAGAGCCTATAGTCCTCGTTGCAGCGCAGCGGCCTATGTTCAAATCCGACCTCGGCCCTTTGCTGCACATCATCCTGCACTCTCTCCTCCCAACGTTTCCTGTCTCTCTTCAGCCGTCCTATCCATCCATTATCGTTACCGCTTTTCCCGTTTGGGGTCGCAAAGGGGGCTGCTGGAGCCGATCCCAGCTGCCATTGGTTGAGAGGCGGGGTTACACCCTGGACTGATCGTCAGCCACACTCACATTCACACCTACGGGCAATCTAGAGTCACTAATTGAACGAGCATGTCTTTGGACTGTGGGAGGAACCCTTATATTTGGGGGTCACGACCTGAAAAGTTTGGGAGCCCCTCTTTTAGAAGACTTTTAAAAATTCCTCATTCAGGAGGAGCTTTATCAACGACCGCTGCAGGATACTTAATATGTGCAGGAGCAATAAACAGGAAGAGTTAGTATGATTCAGGCCACGTTCAGATCATTTAGCAGCTTAATCACAACGTCCAGTCCTTAATCTGTTTTTTCTCCTCCGTGTGGATGTGAAGGTGGCAGGACGAGGCGTCTGCCACCTTCTTAACACGCAGCCGTCGCCAGAAATTGCGCAGAAAATTAGATTCCTTAACGAGGAAATGGTGCCAACTCATAAATCTACCTGTGAGGAAGGTTTCCCATTTCCAGACGATGGTAATCAGCCGTCATTGCAGCAGATTACATGAAGGCCGGGGGGTTGGGGGGAGGGGGGGGGGTGTTCGGCTGAAAGTATCTCACCTGCGATGGCGTGCGGGTCTGCAGAGTACTCCTGGACGTCCATCACCCCGCAGTCCAAAGACGCCTTCAGCTTCTTTAGTTTGGAGGCCGAGGGAGCGATTCTGAACAAACCCTGAGAACGAAAAAGTAAAAAAAATATGACAGAGAAAATAAAACCGCAGTCCAATCCCAAAGCAACAATCAGGAAGTGAAGATCTTAAAAATCAAAAGGAGGGATTGGGGTTCAATGAGTCTTCTTTCCATGGGGACCCTTTGAATGTTGGAGCCAATCTGTAAATAAAGATGGACAATGCGTCTTCCTTCGGCTTAGGAATAGGGCTTCAGGAACATATGTGGTCATGCTATGGCATAAATCCATAGACACAACATTTATATTCAATAATGAGGCTTAAAGGCAGGGTTGGTCATTTTCGAAAAACTAGCATGATTTTGAAAGTAGCATTCCCTCAGTGCTCCGTCTGCACCCCTTCCCCTCTGCGCTCCCTCTAAAGCCACGCCCCCTCACTTACATGCACGCGCACCGTTGCTCCTGAAGCGGACCTCAGCTCATGCTTTGAGTGTGGACTAGAGCACACAAGAGGTAGAGAACGAGCAGTGAGACAGGGAGGCGTCTGATTGGTTCATCAGATTGGTACCTCGTGGCAGACATTGGTTGAAGTTTTTACAGACTTACAAACTGATACAGATGAAGGATTTTCTTTGTTCCTTTTTCAGAGAACCTGAGTTATTAATATCTGTCAGGACCTAAAGACAATTTCAACCAAAATCTTAAAAAGTGGATCTGGAGGAAATGACCAACCCTGCCTTTAAAAACCCGTTTTATTTCTCTTTAAAGGGGACTTAATGTGAAAAATCCACTTGTACAGTGTTTTTGAACATATATTTATTAACCTGAGAGTCTACTGACCCACAACATGTGAAATAAACCATCCAGTCCTTTGTTTGTGGTCTGCATAAGTCTTACAACACAGAGAAAAATGCTCTGTTTCAAATGTGCTCTCCTTGTGATGTCACAGTGGGATTCTGGTAAAAATAAATCCCCTCCCCTCCCCTGGTATCTCCACCCATGGACTCCACCCCCAGACTAGAGCAAAACTTTTACGCAGGTCGGCCATTTTTATTCTCTCTACAGAGGAGTGATGTCTACCGGGAAAACTCAGGGGGCGGGGTCATTGCATTTAAAGAGACACACACACCAAAACGGAGCGTTCTGAGAGAGCTGGTTTATTCAGGGTCACAAACCTCCTCTGGTGCTTGATTCATGTTATATTCTGAACACAGCACAGCACAGATGTTTCATTCAGACCACAGGAGACTGTTTGAAAAGGTGGAGG
>NC_083632.1:2533142-2570642 GCF_963584025.1 Labrus mixtus
CACACCTACAGCTGTGAGCAGATATATAAAAACAGATTTACCCACAGCTGTGCTGTCGGCTGCTCCTGCAGAGCAACACAGACTCATATTTTCCATCTTTCCCAACTGTGTCCACACCTGATTATCCCACTCTGACACACGCTGCCAAACACAGCTGAGCAGAGACTGATAGGCTGGCACACACCCACAGCGGTGTTCCCCCCCGTGGTCCACGGGTAATATTTTAGCAGGTTTTGAAAGAGGTAGGCGGGGCATCTTTGCCAGAAAAACAAAGAAATACACTGTACATGGTTTAGTTTACGTTTGAATATAAAAACTGTAAAGAGAGTGTGGAACCAAGAAAACACTGTTTATTTGAGGATACATTCTCCTCTCCTCTCCTCTCCTCTCATCTCCTCTCCTCTCCTCTCCTCCTCTCCTCTCCTCTCCTCTCTTCTCCTCCTCACCTCCCCTTTCCTCTCCCCTCCCCTCCTCTCCTCTCCTCTCCCCCTCTCCTCCCCTCTCCTCTCATCTCCTCTCCTCTCCTCTCCTCTCCTCTCATCTCCTCTCCTCTCCTCCCCTCTCCTCTCATCTCCCCTCCTCTCCTCTCCTCTCCCCCTCTCCTCCCCTCTCCTCTCATCTCCTCTCCTCTCCTCTCATCTCCTCTCCTCTCCTCTCCTCCCCTCTCCTCTCATCTCCTCTCCTCTCCTCTCCTCTCCTCTCCTCTCCTCTCCCCCTCTCCTCCCCTCTCCTCTCCTCCCCTCTCCTCTCCTGTCATCTCATCTCCTCTCCTCTCCTCTCCTCTCCTCTCCTCTCCCCTCCCTTCTCCTCCCCTCCCCTCCCCTCCCCTCCCCTCTCCTCTCCTCTCCTCTCCCCTCCCCTCCCCTCTCCTCTCCTCTCCTCTCCTCTCCCCTCCCTTCTCCTCCTCTCCTCTCCTCCTCTCCTCTCCTCCTCTCCTCCTGTGTGAGAGAATCTCTCACCAAATCCAGTTCTGAGTAGTCTTGAATCCTTCAGTTTAGGAGCGCTGCTGTTGCAGAGTTCAAAGTTGCGTTTGTATTTTAAGGTTTTTACGCATTTGACTTTGCAATGTTTCTGTTTTCACAGCACATTAGTTATGAATGTATTAGTTTAACGTTTGTTTTCTCCTGCTTCAGAGTCATGCGGTGTTTTAGATTAAGCATTAGCACTTATTTATATTGGAGAAATTAAGACAATGATCTTAAACCACTTCACCCCAGTGTGCAATCAAATCCTCTAAATATTGTTTGTTTTAATTATGTGATCTTCTCCGGGTGCTACATAGCCTAGCGATTATGTTGTGCACCCCGTGTTCAGAGGCTACAGTCCTCGTTGCAGCGGCCGTTTGTTCAAATCTGACCTCGGCCCTTTGCTGCATGTCATCCCACACACTCTCTCCCACAGCGTTTCCTGCCTCGCTTCAGCTGTCCTATCCAATAAAGGCAAAAAGGCCCCAAATAATATATTTGGAAAATGGTGCGATTTTCTGTTTCTCTGCATCATTATCAGTCACTGTAATAGTTGGATACTATATGTACGCTATACTGAAGAAGAAAACAGTGAGTGGTTGGAGAGTGAAGGTGACGACTGACTCGACAGATCTCCATGCGGTTGGCTGCCTCCTCCATCTCTTCCCTGAGGTGGTCGGCCTTGGCTCCCGTCGGCTGCAGGTTGGTGGAAAGTCCCGACGACTTGGTGGACTGATAAAACCTGAGGACAGAAAAAAAACATCACTTTATGAAAAAAAAAACATTTGATGACTTTTCTGTCTGGATTTGATGAACACAGCATGTTAAACTGAAGAGAGAGAGAGGTAGTGATTTTTTCATCAACAACAGAACCCGACAGCTACGCTAACAACACGAGCAAACAAAACACTTTTTTTTTTAAGGATTCTTCAGCACATAAAATGCAAACACTTTGACTATCTACATTTCCTCATTCATTCAGCTTCAGCTATTTCCGCCTACATCCCCCGCCTCCCCCCCCCCCCCCCCCCTCTCTCTCTCTGTCCGTCTGAGACTTTCTCTCCGGGTGGAGATAAAAATGTTGCGCTGCCAGAGGAGCTCAGCACACAGCGGCATGATGGGAAAAGTTGTCTCCGATTTGGGTCACTGAGAAGAAAAAAAACCTCTCTGACTGACTGAGTGGCCTGCAGAAGAAAATCTAATTTCTCCAAGTTTGTGCTTTAAAACGGCACAGAAGTGACAGAAAACAAGCGGGGAAAAAAAACATGTTGTTTTTGTTTTGTTTGTTTCAGTTCTTTAAACTTTTCCTTTTACTACAGGAGAATAAATCTGCACTGACACGACGACTCCAACTTTCAAGATCAGGACTAAACGGTCGACAGGGTACGCCGTGCACAGCCTATACGTTCTCAGGTTGCAGGAACACACCATGAAAAATAAATCAAAACTCTGTGGCTCAATAAAAATAACTTTACTGCATTTTACTGTGAGCTAACATCGCGTTTCGCTTGTAGCTTCCTCAGGTTCGCTCAGCACAATCACCCCCTCACCAGGTCACCCCGCCTCTTCTAGAGTCTGAACAACACGACTTTCACACCGACAGACAACACAAACACATCACAGATCCTTAAAGTCTTTATATGTGATTTTTTTGATCCAGCAGATGTCGCCCTTGAGCACCAGCATGAAACCAAAACAACTGGCGCTGCATTGTTGTGTTAGCATGCTAATGCTAGCGATCTTTATTATGCTCGTATCTTCACACTGCATGTAAATTTACCTGAAATGAGCGTGATCTAGAAACACAGTTAAGCAGTGAGTACAGTATGTTATTCTTCTTTTCTCTAGTCCCTCAATTAAACAACTTTTATACACGAGGGGAGGAGTCAGCCGGCCGTCCCGGCGATGTAAACAAAGTGAAGATAGGACTCTGAAAACTCTGAAAACATCACAGACAGTGGGACTCGGGTGTTACACCCATTGTAGACAGTCATGACTCACAGAGTTATTTTCAGAGGATATACTTGATTTCTATTATATTTAAGTGTGAAAAATCACAGATAAAGACTTTAATGGTGAAAAGATGCAGAACGTTTTTTGGTACATTTTGCAATAAACACCTGTGAGAAATCATTTAGCAGAAGCGCTAATCGTTCTCTACAACGAGGCTGAGCTTAAATCAGTCAGTGGTCGAGATAATTAAACCTCAGGAGGACGATGAAGATTCAGTTAAACAGCAAGAAGAGCCGCAGACTCAGAGTGAGAACAGTAATGTGTGTTCCCCAGAAAATACTTAAAAATGCTCATTGTGTGATTTCAATAGTCAAAGTAAGTTTAAGTAAAGGTTGAATGAATGAGTGAATGTTCCAACATTCATGGTTTAAACTTTCCTGGTGTGCAATCAAATCCCAGTGACATTCACTGGGAAGCTCCAGGACCAGTTCACTCACAGGGGATGGAGTTTCTCAAATCACAGCAGAGTGTCTTTCTCACACTCACACACACTCACACAGTCACACACACACACACACACACACACACACACACACACACACACACACACACACACACACTCACACTCACCGTGTGCGCGCTGAGTCCATGTCCAGGACCAGCTTGGCTAAATGTTTCCTTTGTTTCTGGATGTTTGGGATTTCCACCTGAAGGAGCAGAGCAGAGACCAGTTTGTTGTTTGTTGGTGAGAAAGAGACGAGGAACAGACGCAGTATTGTCAGAAGCTAGTTCACCTGTCGCAGGTATAAACTCTGCTGCTCTGTGTGTCTCATGAGGATTAGTTTACTGCCTGATGAACTCTGTCTGAACGATTAGCCTGAGCAGTGAAGCTTCAGGGACCTGAGGCAGAAATCTCTGAACTCTTTTCTATTAATGGATTCAAATCAGTTATTTTCCTCTGATTGGTGTCTTTCGATCAGTCTGATGTCTACATGCTTTTACACTTTTCTCCATGGATGGATTTATTCAAACAAGTGACCAGTGGGCAGCGATCTAATTTACAGTTCACTTCATGACAGAATGTTTTATGACCATATTAAACTGACAGAAAGGGGCGTGTCCAGACCTTTAGGACTGGGGTGGCCCAACTGGGGCACTGACTTCTGCAGGGGTGGCCTGAAGTCATGTGTGCACACCCCTTCTGTCTGAACTAATCACATTGACTTTTAAGTAACACAAGATAATGGCAACATGAACATCTTATGAGCTGAATTATTAAAAAGTTGTACGTCAAAAGTTACACTTTAAAATGCTTTTAAAAATTGTAAACAAACATCTGCACACTGAGAACTAGAAGCTGCCTGTTGCAACACAACCTGAAAAGTGAATTTCAACATAAGTCCAACATCCGGTAAGGCAAATAGCCAATCAGAGTTCAGGATTTTGGGGTGGCACCTTGGGTGGCCATTAAGATTTCAAGGGGGGCCCATGCCACCCCTTTTGGAAACGCCCCTGCTGAAAGATGAGCTTTCAGAGATTATACTGTATTTAGTGTCAGAACGACTTGTTGCTCTTACTTCAACGCCCCTGATTGATTATGAAGATGTTTTATAAATGCATGCATCTTCTCAATGCGTAATCTTTGGATTCTCTATATTAAGGTGCATTAAGTTTCATAACAAGTCTTAAGGCCCTGACTCATCATTGTAGTGTGTATGATTAAGTTGGCTGGCCTGCTTCGTCTGTGTGAAGACAAAATCACTTGTGTGTCCTTATTTATAAGGCGTTACTTAATCTGCTTCCCTCTGACTTTTCTAAATATATTCATGTGAAAAGTTCCTAAAGTGTGTCTTGAAACTGGGAAAAAGAAGTTTCAGGTAGTCCGCTCCTGCAGCCTGGAATCTCCTGCAGGACGATCTGAAGTCACTGATGTCCATTTTTCAGACGCTGTGTTTTTTCTTTACCTCTGCGAGGTCGTACAGAGGCTCGACGACGTCTCTCTCGATGGTGAGCTCGAACAGGATGAGCTCCTGGGCGAGTCGCTCCTGCGTCTGTCCGCAGAGCATCAGCATCTTCCTGCAAAGGGAAACAGGACACAGATTCATCAGAGAGAGCAGGATTACTCAGAGAGCGTCATATCAGTGAGCTCGTCCTCTCACATTACAACAGTCTTTAGGCATTGCTTATATTTCTGCACTTGAAACAACTGTAGAACTAATGCAGCGGGGAGATTTCTCGACTGTGGTGAGCGTAAACACAGCCCTCCATATATTAAAGCTTGAGATCAGCACAGCAATTTAAAACATGTTTTTCTCTTTAAACAGACGATTCAACCTGCAGCAGAAGTTTTAGTGTTTGCAAAGGAGCTAAATTAATCAGGACAAATGTATTTCCCGCTTTTATATGTATTTTTTCTTCTGATGGTTCTTGTGATGGTTCTTCTGATGGTTCTTGTGATGGTCGGGTTATATATGTCTGTTGGGTATCGTGCACTTTGGGTTCTTTTCTGTTGAATTGTATTTAATTATTTTTAGTATTTTGCTGTTGTTTCTGTTCTTCTGTGTTTGGTTTAGTTTGTTCTTGTTTTTGCTGTTTGTCAAAGCACTTTGTAAACCTGTGTTTTTAAAAGGTGCTATATAAATAAAGTTATTATTATTATTATTATTATTATAAAACAAACACATTCAGTCACTGACTTGGTTATTTGTTTGTGTTTTCTGACCGTGCAGTTTGTTGATCAATCAGGGCAAACTGTTAATGAGGCTTTACTGTTTAAATAAAGGTTGATTTGAACTATAAGTTCACACTTTACGTTAGAGAAGGAGGTTGGACCTCATCTGACTTTGTTTGTGGACATGATGGAGAAACGTTTCTTCTTCACTGGATGATAAAAACATTTCTTTACACGTCGGCAATTTAAGAGAGAAAATGAAGCCAATGTGTCAGATAATTACAGAGTCAGGTTTATCTCTACGTGTGAGGGTGTGTGATTTGTTTGTGTTTATTGTGTGTGTGTGTGTGTGTGTGTGTTTGTGTGTTTACTCACCCTAGTAGAGACTCGTCTCCGAGCACTGCCGCCCCCTCCACCATACATTGTGCGAGCGTAGTTAAGGGAAGCTTCTTCTGCACAGAAACACAAACACGTTACAATCTATCATTGTCTCAGTCCAAAAGTAAACACACACACACACACACACACACACACACACACACACACACACACACATAGACACACACACACACACACACATAGACACACACACACACAGACACACACACACACACACACACACACACACACACACACATAGACACACACACACACACACACACACACACACACACACACACACACACACACACACACACACACACACACACACACACACACATAGACACACACACACACACACACACACACACACACACACACATAGACACACACACACACACACACACACACACACACACACACACACAGACACACACACACACACATAGACACACACACACACATAGACACACACACACACACACACACACACTCATAGACACACACACATAGACACACACACACACACACACACACACACACACACACACACACACACACACACATAGACACACACACACACACACACACACACACACACACACACACATAGACACACACACACACATAGACACACACACACACACACACACACACACACATAGACACACACACATAGACACACACACACACACACACACACACACACACACACACACACACACATAGACACACACACACACACACACACACACATACACACACACACATAGACACACACACACACACATAGACACACACACACACACACACACACACACACACACACATAGACACACACACATAGACACACACACACACACACACACACACACACACACACACACACACATACACACACACACACACACACACACACACACACACACACACACACACACACTTAACAGCACACACACACATCAGACCTGCAGGGACAAATCCATTTCTTAAAACTCTTCAATCTGTTTTCTGTTAATTGAGATCGAAACAATTCTTTGAAATTGAGCTTCTGTTTTTTTTATCATCACAATCTTTGTAATTAATCAAAAGATTTGATCTCACTCGTCCTCAGGCAGCGTTATCTGCTCCTTACACTTTGTTAAATAAGACTTATTTCAGTGTTTTTCATCTCGTCTTCTCTATAGACTTGTGTTCAGGAAGTGGCTTCACCTAGTAGGTGTTTTGGTTTGCCACCATCTTCATTATTTCCTCGTCAACAGTGGCATTATTTAGACACAAAATTAGAAATACATTTGTTTTATTCTCTAAGAAGAAAGTTATGAGGGACAAAAAATGACTAAAGTATAAATAAATAAATTAATAAATAAATAAATGTTGGGAGAAATGCATACAATAATGTATAAATAAATAAATAATTAAATAAATGCATCAATAAATATATAAATAAATATATGTATATAAATAAATGCAACAATTCATATAAAAATTAATATATAAATAAATATATTCATATATTTATTTATATATTTCTGTGTCCATGTTGGAAATAAATTAATAACTCAATTAATGTGGAAATGTATGCATTGATAAATATATAACTGTAGAAATACGCTAATAAATGAATAAATACATGTAAAAATATATAAATAGCCTTTTTCATTAACAAAGTGAATTTATTATTTATTCATTGATGTATTGTTTTCAGCATTTATATATTTATTTATATATTTATTGATGCATTTATTTAATTATTTATTTATTTATACATTATTGTATGCATTTCTCCCAACATTTATTTATTTATTAATTTATTTATACTTTAGTCATTTTTTTGTCCCTCATAGAAACTCAGGATGGTTTATTTTAGTTGTTGTCATTGAATAATAATGTTGTTTTAAGCATGTCATGGTTTGGGAATATTTGTATGTATCAAGCAATACTCAAAATAAAAACATCAATCATTTAGATTCTACGCTTCATGTTCTCCCCTAGGGTCTGTTTCTTCTCACCGAAGGCGACCTGACAGACTTCTTTTCCACGTCCACGCCCTGCTGGCCCTGCAGACAGGCGGTCAGCTTCTTGTGCGTGCTGTGAGAAACCTGCTTGACCAGCTCCAGACGTTTCTCCACCTGACACAGATAACACGCACAGATTTGCAAGTCAGTTTCTGAAAGTGCCCGTCGACAGTTACCGCCCCCGCACATGTAGGTTTAAAACAAGCTTCTTCTCACTTACAGTAGTCGACTTTCACCTCAATGAAACGTCTCTTATTTCATTATAAAACAGACTCAGTTGTAACTGATGTCACAGCTACAGAAAAAAAGGCATAATTCAGATCAATTAACGCGCTGCAACCAAAGTCAATCAGCAGCGGCGTTCAGGCTTTTGTCTCACTGAGAAGTTCATTTTCAGCGCTCATTAACGTCGCCCGAAGGCAGCTCAGAGAGCCATTTATAAAAAAAAGTCATTTCATGCACTCTGAAGGCTCTGCATCAATAATGACTTCTCCTGTGAGAGGCAGCCGACAGCAACAGAGAAAAACAAACATGAATCATTACCTGTAGTAGGTCTTCACTTAATACTTCTGTTTTTTCAGCTCTGCAAGAGAAGAGAGAAAAGAGAGGCTGTGAGTGTTGAAAGGGAATTATTAAATGACATAACTCGCGGCTGTTTTACTTCCAGTGTTCACAAGAGACTCGCCTCTAATACTAATACTGCCAATTATTCACAATTGCGATGTTATTTACCAAAATGCATCTAAATCTGATCTTGCAGATTTGTCCTTGGTTGTCCTTTTTTCACTTGTCATTGTTTACTTTATGATGCACTACACTCTCCATCGCTCACTGTAAGAAGACAGCAGCACAGGATCCAGTTTCTAGTTCAATCTATCCACTTCAACTTTCCACCACATTTAAAACTGTATCTGTACCCTTCACTTCAAACGGCCGCACTAGAAGTCAGATTTATTTTGTTGTTCCACATGTTGGAGAAAAGGTTTTAGGTGTAAAGCTCCTGCTGACTGGAATTATTTACCTGTAAACATCAGATCTATTTTGTCACTTTGTTTGTTTAAGGGCTTTTTCACATTAGTGCACGATTGCTCCCCCTCCCCCGCTTGTCTGCGTTAAAGGTAGAGTTAGAGGTTGCTATGCAAAGTGTCCATCAGAAATAACTAATCCATGCATACACATTCATACGCCGTCGGCAAAGCAGCGGGAGCAACTTGGGGTTAAGTGTCTTGCAAAGGACACATTGGACATGTGGCTGCAGGAGCTGGGGATCGAACCCCCGAACGACTCTACCAACCGAGCCACAGCCGCCCCGGTTCTTACAAAACACATAAAAATCTAAAAGCACCACAAAAATAACGTTTCTGTTAAAGAGGGTCCAAGTGTTATTACCGTTGTTTAATACTCTATTTTTGCAGCATTTGATTGAGTAGTGAGTATTTCACTTTGAGTTCTGTGACATTGAGGAGTCAGAGGAATCAGCTTTAGGAATCACACAAGGTCATTAGAAGATTTATTCATTGGTAATTTTGCTCGTCTCATGAGATTTGCTCAAAATGGGAATGTTACTGAAAATAGAGGAAAGCGTTCCTTTGTTGGGGACTATTTCCAGCATCAGATTAATACACACAGTCACATTGTGAGTATATATGACAGGCGTACGACGACGGAGCTCTGCGGCTTTGAGGAATACGATCAGGATTTGGAGTCAGTATAATAAATTAATTGTTATTTTTTTCATCTTATTGGATTTACTGACAACAAGGAAATATGAAATCTATCAGCTCAATACCTCATCATGTAAAACCTTAAATTATTAGATTTTTTTTTTTGTTTTTACAACTGATCAATTTTTCTCTGAGAAAAAAGATCACCAGTTCCTCCAGGCCTTCTTTTGTAAAAAAAAAAATCACTTGACAGATATCGACTAAGAGTCAAATCTAAACCTGACGGCGAGCATAGAGAGAGCGAGGTGTGGAAGCCGATTTGACGATTGACAGTTTGAATCAAATCAATGCGGACATTAGAACATGAAAGGCTGCGGGGGAGCTGAAGGTTGATCATAAAAGTACAAGATGTTCTCTGGAGAAGGATGTTGTCTGCAGTGTTGTGGCCTTTAGAGAACATATACTCTGATCTGACGTGTGAGAGGGGAAAAAAAACACGATACAGAATCTACAAGAACAGAAGAAAAGAATTCAGTGATGCAGATTGAAAGCCAGAGAGAGTGAATGTGTCGGCCATTTTTGAAACTTTTAATTCATAGAAATGCTAAAAAATAAAAAAAACAATTGACAAAAGACCCTATGAATGCAGAACTTTTTGGGCGCCGGGTTGCCTAGTGGTTATGTACAGAGGCTACAGTCCTCGTTACAGAGGCCGAGGGTTCAAATCCGACCTCTGCCCTTTGCTGCGTGTCATCCCCCGCTCTCTCCTCCCAACACTTCCTGTCTCTCTTCCACTGTCCTGTCTTATAAAGGCAACTCATCTAAACAATCTTATGTTGTCAATAAAATGTCACAAATGTAGTTAAATTACGTATCCAGGCAATGTAATCAAAATACTTGTGCCCCATGCGTACAATGACCAGCATCGATTAACGTGCAAACACAACAGGTGTAACACTGGACCGAGGTTATTATCGTCAACGAAAACGAATGACATAACAAAAATGAAAATCTGATACTAAGATAAAAACAACACTTTACTAAAAACATAAAACTGAAACTTTGTGTGTTTACAAAACCAACTAAAATAAAAGAGAAAAATATCTTTAGCGTTCAGCTTTGAGACAAACATCCTGTGTGATACGTTAAATAATACTATCTCTACAGTTTGCACGTCTGGATGAGTTTGGCTGACTGCAAAAAATGTAAGAAGTTGCTTGATATCTTACTCTGGATCATTTACAATACATAAACAAAAATGATAAAACTAAACTTGATTAAAACTAAATTACAACTAACACAGCAGTATTTAACTAAAATTGAAAACTAAAAGTCAAAATGACATAAAAATAAAAACCTGTATTTTATGACCTTGCCCTGAACATCACCATACTCCGCACCCCCTCCCCAATAAATAAAGTAAGACAACAAATAAACATAAATAGATCAAATACAATCGTAATAATGATTTAAAAAAGCTACTTAAGTATTTATGAAAATAGACTTGCACGTACACAAACCTGCACAGATTTTGTGTAAAACAAAAACAGTTATATAATATGTCTGTAACTAATGGCTCATCTATCTTTCCATACAAGCCCAGAACCTTCACTTTTCAGCGTCTGTCATTAAGTACCTCAGGGGAAACTTTCAGAGTAGGAAAATAATGGGAATCTAAAGGTCCTGAAAAACATGACCTCGTTGTGTTTCTCTGAAGTCCATTTCTCTCAAGGTAAGAATTCAGAAATCTGGGGGATCGTTTTTCCAAAATAAAAGAATGCAAAAGTATATTTTGGTAATTAATAAAATATTTTTTTTCTATCTAACTGGCATATCATCTAGTAACTAAAAACAGGGTAAATATAGTTAATTTATGTGACCAGCAGTTCAAACACCTGCAGGTCATCAGCTCCTCACATTTCAGAGGCTAAAAACAACAACTGAAAAGCTTAAAGAAGGTGATATTTAAAAATGTTCAGCAGAGGACAAAACCCCAAAATATAAAACAATAAAACAAGAACATGAGGCAGCAGCAGAGGCTCCATTGATTCTCCATCAAACTGCTTTCACTTTCCAAAAGAGCATCTCAGTATTCAGAGTCACTAACGGCACAAATGTCTTCAGAGTTTCAGACACAGAGATCAAGCTTGGTTTGTTGCAGAGTCGATGATTATTTGATCAAATATGTTACACATCATATCCAACCGCTAATCTTAGAGCGTAACAGCCTGAAAGCAGCATTAGTATAACCACACAGCGAGCTTCAAAATGTGCACAATCTGCATTACGGCCATGCATCTTACCCTTCTTGTGACCCCTCCCCCACTCAGCCTGATATTTGTTTTTCTATCTATTTCTCTGATGCAATAATTTAACACGCTCCTTTGAACTGCTGTTGAAGATAAAAAACAACACTTGTGTATCTTCTCTTATCTTCAAGAAAGAAAAAAACAACAAAGTGGATCGACAGGTCAGTCCGAATCACCTAAAGTAAAGTTTTTCAGCCCTGAAGGTGCAAACCTCCAGTTTGACAGGAAAGGAAAGTCCCGTGTCACAAACTGTTCTTCTGCTCAGTCTGACCACATGCTCATGAAGTGGACATTCATGAAAGTTTGTGAAATCACTTATTATAACCACCTTAACTGATTAAAGCGACTTATTCCAATGCTTCCAAGTTTTACTATAAAACATAAGCAAATTGACAAAACAAACAGCTTCCAAAGTCCTTCAAGGAATTGGTCATGAAAAATAATTTAAATACACTTTTGTTGTCTAAAGATCAAAGTTACATACAGGATACTGCTTTAGGTACAATTAAGTAAATGCATGATTAAAAGAGGAAGCACATATTTACAAAGACACTATGAAGTCTTCCTCACCTCGCACTAACCACATGCTTCTTTTTCCTAACACAAACACAAACTGTTCTATCATTCAGTGAGAGTTAAAAAGACGCTGTGGACTCTCCACTGTGACCGTGTTGGACTTACGGAACCGAGCTGTTCCTGCGTGAGGCTCTAGTCCTGCTGATGTTCAGCTTTTTTCTCCACATCCCCTCTGCTAACAGGAGGGACACCACTCTTCTTTTAGGAAGTGGCCCAGCGACAATGAAGTGGAGAAAGTGGAGCGACGGAGGGGAAGGCGGGAGGGACAGAGGGAGGGGAGGGAGGGACGGACGGACGGGGGGGAGGATCGGCTGAAGAATGAGACCTGACTATCTGGTCCTTTCACTATTTCTCTCATCACCTACAAAGCTCTCTGTGATATACTTTCAACTATTACAACACCTACGACTGCAGAGAAAAAGATTCATAGAAAGCATGTTTTTATATCTTTCTTCACAAACACCTGTAGAAAAACATAATGAAGTATATTTACTCAACTATACTACTGTATTTACCTCTGCTGAGTCTTTCATTTTAATGACATCTTCTAATTTTACCACACAAAATGTTTAAAACGAAATAGTGTCCTTTTGTACTTTTAATCACATCCAGGCCATCAGAATGACATTTTCCTCATTCAAATTTCCGAAGAAGGAAGACTGGTCCTGGTATGTGGTCATACCAGTAACACACAAACACCCACACAATCATATCCTTAAGAGGATTCTGTCTTAACCGATAGGAACAAAAAACCTCAAATTATAAGCAGAACCTTAGAAATTGTTTTTTTTTTCTGGTAAGACAGGCGTTGTAACCCAAAATGAAAACTGGTCCTCAGAAGTGTTTGTATCCGACAAAGTCCCCAAAAGGTAACAAAAACACACACACACACACACACACACACACACACACACACACACACACACACACACACACACACACACACACACACACACACACACACACACACACACTGACAGCCTACACAGCTATCCTTGTGAGGACATTGCATTGACTACTTCTCATTGAGGACCGCCAAATCAAGTCCTTTAGTGTTTCCCAAACTTTTTTCTGCCGAGCCCCCCTTTGGCGGTCGAAAATATTTTCAAGCCCTCCCACCCCTCACCATGAATACATCAACATTTATCAACATAAACTAAACACACTGCCAGTCACGCCCTTTGCTGACAAATTCCTGTATTTTCAGAGTTTATCTGAAACTGCAAAAAAGTCCAGAATAACGACAAGACTCACAAGTGACTTTTTTTAAGGTTTATTTTGGGGCGTTTTAATGCCTTTACTTAGACCTATTACAGTGGATAGAGTGAGACATCGGGGAGAGAGGGTGGAGCATGACATGCGGGAAAGGAGCCACTGACCAAAACTTCAGAAATGACTACTTTTTTAAACTAAGAATGGGTTTGATTCCCATGAGAAATACTGGTCCCCTTAAGTGATTCTAAAGGTAAATGTCCCTGCGAGGTAAGAAAAGCTGACACACAAACTCCCACACTCTCACTTTGACTTTAACAAAAGAAAAGCTGCTAAACTGAGATTTTTATATTCCAACCAGACAATGAAAATCCACACAATGCTCGCCGACCTGTCTCGACCTCACACTCCTGCATGTATTATATTCACAGACGTACCTGCAGAATGAAGTATAATAAGGTCCACATGAACGGCAGGTTTTTTTGAGTTTGAACTGTCATGTCCTCAATTACCAGCAGGAGGCAAGACTCGATAACGCTTTGACCACACTTCTCCCCGAGGGAAATGAATGTAATATCAGCTGTATATTAGAGCTTTAGCTGCAGCATAATGTACCTGCAGTGCTGCTGGATGCATTTATGTCATGATGGCTTCCATTAGAAACAGACTGGATGACATTCATTTTCTGTATTTATCAGCGGGTAGAGAATGCACATTTTGACAGACAGGATACAATATTGTCATGCAGATGTTGTTGAGAAGAAAAACAAGTTAACTAGAGGAATAAAGACCGCCATAAAACATCCCAGTTAAAGGCTTTGAAAATGCAGTTTTTTCTTATTCTACATGAAAACAGCCTGTTTACTGTCAACATTCCCTCGTGTTTCTGTTTACTCCAACATGTGAGGAGGAGGTCAGCTGTTAATGTTGGGCTGACGTTTCCACACCGTCACGCTGTGTGACGGGGGTCACAGCTGAGGAAGGGAGAGGCTGGGGAACACGTGGTGTGTCTGTTGAGAAAAAGAAAGAAATCAAAGCCGTCGACAAATAACGCACAGGGTGGACAACTTGCCCCTAAAGGGAGAGGAAAAGGAGCCAAATGGAGACTTTCCCAGAATATTTTCCATCTTTCTCGTCTCTCCTAACTGACTCTGACACCGGTTTTTTTTCTCCTCTCTGCAGCTTTTTTATTTTTTTAATTTTCCAACACATCAAGGGTAGCTACAGCATCAGGAAACAAAAGCCTCGGTCTCAGTCGGTACTTTACTGCAGCATCAGCTTCTGTCGTCACACCCGGGATTCCCCACTGGCGCAGAGAAAAGAGAGGGAGGAGGCAAGGCGAGGCGAGGCGAGGAGACGGTGATTATGAATACAGCAGCAGTCGGAGAGGAGAGACGATAAAAGTGGGAGAGATAATGGATGTGTAGAAAGGGGCCTTTGCAGTGAGAGATTTAGAAAGGGAGCTGGAGCGACACACGGTGTGATTACAGATTGTTCTCTGGTATAATGACTCAGCTCTCTTTGTCTTTCCTCTTTCTGAGGCGCAGTGTGTCAGAGAGGAACCTTGAATTTTCATGCACGAGCTTTAAAAGGGCTACGAGAAGCTTCAAAATGTGTTTCATACGATCCAGAGGTATTTTTACTCCGCACCTGCTGATGATGCTTCAATATATAAAATGACAACGACCTCATCTTTACAACCAAAGATAGCCTGTGACGGTGTCAGAAATCTAGGACGATCATCTCACAAAGGGAATGCTACTACGATCTGCGTTGACTAACCAACCAATAGGAATGCTGCATGAAACGACGCACTTATAAGCGCGAGCAAACAGGCGCCAGTGCAGTCGGAAACACATGACGACAATAACTCTGTTTGCAACACTGGCATCCCATGTTGGCCTCTTCTATGCACATGAACAAAACTATGGCGAGAGCTTGCTTTCTGCTGGTCGCCATGGCAACCTCAGCCTGACCAGGTTGAAGCACCCTGATGATGCTGTGTGCTGACTTGCCTCACAGCCTACGATTCACGAGGTAAGTCATCATCGCATTGTTTCCTTTCACTTCCTCTCTTTTCCTACTGCGCCTCCTTCAGTACACTTCCTGGTTTCTGATTGGTTGTTGTTTGAACTCTGTCACTAATTATTAATTAGATTGAATTCACCTGCCTACTCCTTATATAAGACTCATGTTTTCATCCTCACATGGGGCGACAGTTCAGCAATGGTCAGGTGGCTTTTAGTACTTAAGTACTTTATTTATCTTCATTTCCTTCAGAGAGTAAATCTAATTTGACTTGTTTATTGTGCTAATATTATTTTATTTGTCTTTCAGCATGGATGTTGTCTTCTGTTACCCTCATGATTCACCTTTGGATTCACGTTGGATTCCTGCATCCTGACCCGATGCCCCCCCATGGTGATAGTACCTCAACTTTGAACCCTTCTTAAAGGCTTAAAGGCTTTATATGCACTAGTCCCCCTTGACGGGCTTCACTGTGGTTAAAGTCTTTATATGTGATTTTTTTGATCCAGCAGATGTCGCCCTTGAGCACCAGCATGAAACCAAAACAACTCGCGCTGCATTGTTGTGTTAGCATGCTAATGCTAGTGATCTTTATTATGCTCGTATCTTCACACTGCATGTAAATTTACCTGAAATGAGCGTGATCTAGAAACACAGTTAATCAGTGAGTACAGTATGTTATTCTTCTTTTCTCTAGTCCCTCAATTAAACAACTTTTATACACGAGGGGAGGAGTCAGCCGGCCGTCCTGCCGATGTAAACAAAGTGAAGATAGGACTCTGAAAACTCTGAAAACATCACAGACAGTGGGACTCGGGTGTTACACCCATTGTAGACAGTCATGACTCACAGAGTTATTTTCAGAGGATAGACTTGATTTATATTATATTTAAGTGTGAACAATCACATATAAAGACTTTAAGAACAGTAAAACGATCCCTAATCTCAAAATATAAACCTTCGGCTTCTCTGAGATCCCGAAGTCTGTACTCTAAATTTTCAATAAAACCATCTCTGGTCTCTCTGCCAATCAATACAGCGATACTATGTGTGTTTAACTGTGTCCAAACAAGCAGCAGGAGATGACACACTTCCTTCCTGTCTTATTTATTACACATTTACCGTTTGAGTGCCGTCTGGTGATATAACCCTGACCAATGTGGAGGCAGCAGGCGAAGAAGAGGGTGATATACATCTTGTAATATCGCTGAGCAAGAAGCTTGTAATGCACTTTAAAAGCATCGTGCAATACACAACCTTGGATCCTTTAAAAGGTCCGATGCATCAAATGTTTAATTCAGTTCATGTTTGGAAAAAAAGAATTACAGGAAAAAAAAATGGTTCAAGGACAAAAAATAAATAAAAAAATCCCCGCGGAGAAATGTTCCAGGTGAGGTCAGATTACCCAGCATGCTTTTCTCTGTCACCGAATGAGGTGGTGTGGGTTGCCATGGCAGCGGGAGTTGCAGATGGATGGATCAAGCGTAGAAGTGGAGACGGCGTGCGAAGATGAATGAAGCGCTGGAGTAAAGTGGAGTCATTCCTCGAGGAAAAGGAGCCAGAGGAGCGACGCCGGCGGTCGAGCTTTCATTTGTCACAACAGGCAGAGAGGAGATCTGTATCTCACAACCACACACACACACACACACACACACACTATCACACACATCTTTTGGCGTCAAGGTCATTCTGTGACTATGGGGGTGGGGATGGAAATCATGGAGCGTTTAAACAAGAACTGAACTGTTCAACTGAATCCTGAACAATAAGCTTTAAAGTGTTTCTGCCTTTGCAGATGAAAACGTCTTTTTAACCGTATTCTATTTTTAGATTGATCTATTTTCAGCCTTTCGATCAACGCTGATAAAACGCAATGTATGCAGGACTAATGTTTTTTTCTGAGTACAGTCACTCTTTGCAGAAACTAAATTGGATTCCTCTCGTTGTCTAGTCGTCCTCTAACATTCAATGAACACAGAACAGGACAGAAAACCACACACAGACATTATTTGACGTTTTTAAAACATGAAACACAACTTTTACAGAATTAATTCAATTAAGATTCTAATTGTAAAGGGGAAGGGTTTTGTAAAAGATGATGTTTTACACTTAATATTTTTAAGCACTATTGAGTTGTGAACGTGCAAAATCCCTCAGGGGGCAGATAATGCCCATTTCCCCATTATCACCAGGCAAGTTCTTCTGAAATTTACTCATCATGGGAAAACCAGAGTTGTAATCTCGAGGTTAACAAGATCAATAAAGTCGAGATATCTCGAGAAAACAACCAAAACTGGGGAGCAAAGGACCTCGCAGTTCGCTCGCTATATTCCTCAAGTGGGCTGTCGGGTTTGACTCCGGCCTGTGGCTCCCCACCACTCCACTCCCATTGGTTCCTACTCTATCCATTGTTCTGTCCCATGAAGGCAAAAAGCCCCAAAATCAATCTTTAAGAAAAAAACAACAACTGAAATGTACTTGTTACCACAGGAAAATGGAGTAAAATAGATTGTATGGATTTACACAGCATGTCCTCTTAGGGCATAAATATTAACATTTCTGTGATGGTCGATTTGAGTATTTATCACCAGTCAGGAAAGTCATTTGAAAGTCTGGTCCTGGTTGCTGCAATACTAGCCGTTGGGTTGTCACACTACCTGAATTTTAAACTTCCATACTGTATGATACTAGTACAAATCAAACATTAGAATACCTGTTTCAATACCACATCAAGTCTTTGGCACCCAGTGATGTTTATTTATTGTTTTTAATTACCATAAAACTTCTGCACAAAGTCTAAACTGCACAAATATTCAGCATAGATGTAAAAAATGATCTACCAATGGGTATAAAGCAGGTTTTACATGTTGAGTGTTTTGAAATAAGATATACTAACTTAGATTATGTCGCATTTTCAGAATCAGAATCAGAATCATAAATACTTTATTAATCCCAGAGGGAAATTCGATTGTGACAGTTGCTCCAAAATATACAATATAGCAGTAGAAATATAGTAATAAAAATATGAATCAAATAGAATAGGAATGTAAGTAAGATATCAAAAATAGGTACAAGAAATATTTACACAAATCTTAAGACACTTCACAAGTAAAAATTGCTTCCAGAACAGCAGATATTTTCAGTTGACACAAACTTACATTTAGCTTTTTTAAATCTCAAAATAAGAAGTTTATCTGGACTTTCAGGTGAATGTGGCTTTTATTATGTTAAATCACATATTTCTGACTAAAAATTAGACAAATACAGTTGCTTGGATTTGAGTTTTTGCCGTGTCTCTGAGACCTTACACTCTGCCTCTGTGCTTCAATCTAAGGCACACAACCTTTTCACGGCTTCCATTCATACACTCAAACAGATGACAATATTCGTCCTTGTGCTGTTCACAACAGACCACCTTGATTGTGATGTCAGCGCAGAGCACATCCTGCATAGTAAACAGCTCCTGAACACATCACAGCACAAGATAACAAAACACAACCCGGGGGCCCTAAAGCTTTAATTCCAAATCAGAATGCCGCTCACAGCCAAAAGTTTGGAGCATCCAGGTCCGGCTCTCCGGAGAGTTTGCTATTTTCCTCGAGGAGCACTAAATCCCACAGCTTTTCTCTCGCTCGATACAATGAAACAGTCTGACTCATTCCAGATTCACGCGGGGTAACCTCGGCCCTGCTGGCACTCACGATTGACAAGGCAACAAACCAGAGCGTAGCTGAGAAAAATAAAATCACTCGTAGGAGGTCTTTCACTTCTTTAGAGCCTCCAGAGATTCACTTTTGGCCTCCAGAGACTCGGCGTTGTTTCCTGAAAATAGAACAGAATACGTCTTTCTCTGTGGACGGGGGCTGCTTGGGATATTTTTAACAAAAAGAACCCCAAACAAAACCTTTTGTATACCTGCCAATACCACGTTGGATGAATGTGCGTGGTATAATAAGTGTGTCAGTTTACTCAGTAGAATATTCTACAATTCTACAATTCACTTATCAGACTCTTTTATCCAAAGCGACGTACATCAGAGAGTAAGAACAACACAAGCAAGGATCTAGAAAAAAGGGAACAATGTCAGTAAGAGCAAACGATCAGCTTTGAGTCTGATTGGACACACAGGTGCTGACAGGAAGCGACCAGAGGCAAAGCACAACATTGAGGGCAGTTCTTGAGAGCTCTAATCAGTATAGAAACCATCTTATAAGTCGTCGTTATCAAACAAAAACCATCGTCATTACCATCATCATCATCAATAATATGGAGACCATCATCATTAAGTTAGTAGGTATTCATGAAAGAGCTGGGTCTTTAGCTTTTTCTTAAAGGTGCAGAGGGACTCTGCAGATCACATGGAGTTTGGAAGTTCATTCCACCACCGGGGGGCGACAGAGGAGAAGAGTCCAGTCAGAGACTTAGGACCCTGTGGTGAAGGTTATAGTGCAGCAGCATCCTCACTGGCAGAACTGGGCGCTCTTTCCGAAACATAATAATCCCAACAATCAAGTCCAGAACAGCAACTCTATTTAAATTAATTATTTACATCTCTACCAAAAAAAAGGGATATCATTAACTTTTATACAACAGTTAGTTCTGACCAAGCAATCTGATTGGACAAGAGGCATTCCATGACATCACTGAGACTTTTCACATTATGTATCACTCCTCCTCTGTCAGGGGTCTAAATACTTTAAATTAACATTTAAAGCTGACATTTTTTTTTCTTCATTCATCAATCTCATCTCTGAGAATCACACAGCAGACTCTAATTTCACTGGTTTCATGATAAAGTTCATTTAAACATACAAGTAAAGGTTCATACTAAAAAGTAGCTGCTCTGTGGTAACCATGGACACCAACAGTAGAATATAATGTTTGAGGTTGCTTAGCAACAGTCTAGTTTCAGTTAAAGTGTGGAACTAGTTGAGTTGGTTGAGTTAAAGTCTTTATATGTGATTCAGACTTAAATATAATAGAAATCAAGTATATCCTCTGAAAATAACTCTGTGAGTCATGACTGTCTACAATGGGTGTAACACCCGAGTCCCACTGTCTGTGATGTTTTCAGAGTTTTCAGAGTCCTATCTTCACTTTGTTTACATCGCCCGGACGGCCGGCTGACTCCTCCCCTCACGTATAAAAGTTGTTTAATTGAGGGACTAGAGAAAAGAAGAATAACATACTGTACTCACTGCTTAACTGCGTTTCTAGATCACGCTCATTTCAGGTAAATTTACATGCAGTGTGAAGATACGAGCATAATAAAGATCGCTAGCATTAGCATGCTAACACAACAATGCAGCGCGAGTTGTTTTGGTTTCATGCTGGTGCTCAAGGGCGACATCTGCTGGATCAAAAACATCACATATAAAGCCTTTAAGAAGTATTCTTGTTGTTTATTTTTCCTTTTTCCAGATTGTTTAATTGTTGGGCGGGCGGCTATGGCTCAGTTGGTCAGTTGTCTCTCAGGTCAGAAGGTTTGGGGTTTGATCCCCGTCTCCTGCAGTCTGATGTGTCCTTGGGAAAGACCCTTAACCCCAAGTTGCTCCCGCTGCTTCGGTGGCAGCGTGTGAATGTGCTCTTTGGAAGTACTGAAGCTCAAGTGAAATGTTTGTGTACAGAAGTGAGGAGACTGAAACTTTAATGCTACACGGTTTGATGGTATCAATATTTCAGCACAAGTATAAATATAGTCGTCTCGCTCTCGACATATTCAAAGAATGGGAGCAAAGAAGTCTCTGAAGAAGTGATGCAACAACAACTGTCATTATCATCAACTCTCTGAATTCTGCATGAACTGGATGTTTTTAAATGGATTTTATAGGATAGGATAGGTTTGTAAAAGATACTGTAGTGAAATGTTTCTTACAAGTCAAGTTTCTTAATGTTCAAGGTTTCACTACCTTATCCTTCTGATCCACCACTTTCCAGAAGTGACTAATGTACTTGTTATTACAATATATTCAATCATTTTTAATAGATGATGTTGGTGTTTGTACCAAAGATCTCAGGGGGGACGCGAGGCTTTCTTTGCTGTCAGGTTGTCAGAATTCGATTTGCACATAAAATCATGTTTTTAAAAGTGAGCCAGAGATTTTATTTTATTTATAATTTAAGCATATTTTAAAGCCAATATTCCAGATTATTTTTTCACTATTTCCTTTTAACTTCTGTCTTAATATTCTGAATAATTCCCCGACCACAGTTCAGTAACATTTCTTTCACACACATAAACGTGATGCTCATGTGAGACCGCAGTAACCAGCGCCGCCCTCTCCGTCACCATCGCTGCCCGACTGAACTCTCCCACACTGCCAACTGTCTCCTCACTCAACAGCAGAGACGGAGCACACACACACACACACACACACACACACACACACACACACACACACACACACACACACACACACACACACACACACACACACACACACACAGACATGCAATCTAACCCTGTGGCTTTATTTCCATGTCTTTACACAGCTGGCCTGAACAAGACTTGACAGTGATTTTTTTAGACACCAGAGACTCTGAAACATGTTGAAATGTTTGAGCTCAGGACGACGACCTCGGACTCAGACTGGACATCTGCATAGTGACGCTGTGAGGCGCACAAATCCCATTCACTGAGGGGATATTGTTTCTTTTGTTTTGGGTTCACGGTGTTCATGACAAAAAGCCAAGACTATCCAAACAAAACATGCAGAACACACAAGAAAGGACCGCACCAGAACAAGAATTTACACACTGAAATATCTGACATCAGCCCACACAAGATTTATGTTTTACCTGCAAGACGGGTTTAAGCATCGTCTGTCTGCTCGTGATCTGTTTAGACACCTTATGAACAATTAAAAATGAAGGAGTCCAGACCAAAAGCAGGATGAAGACCTCCAAATAATACGTTTTCAGCCTCTTCTGAAGTTCTGCCCAACGCCTAACATCATTTAAACACTGTGTTTAAATGTGAAACTGCCTAATGTTTATCAGTTTTAATCATCGTGTCTGGGTTTTTTTTTGGAGCAGGGGACAACTCTTTAGATTTTTAGATTTTTTAGCTCTGGTTAATAACCTTGTGACCTATGATGGGTCATTCTGAAGCATGATTTGTAAAGTTTAAAGTCTTCATATGTGATTTTTCACACTTAAATGTAGAAATCAACTCTCTGAAAATAACTCTGTGAGTCATGACTGTCTACAATGGGTGTAACACCCGAGTCCCACTGTCTGTGATGTTTTCAGAGTTTTCAGAGTCCTATCTTCACTTTGTTTACATCGCCCGGACGGCCGGCTGACTCCTCCCCTCTCGTATAAAAGTTGTTTAATTGAGGGACTAGAGAAAAGAAGAATAACATACTGTACTCACTGCTTAACTGTGTTTCTAGATCACGCTCATTTCAGGTAAATTTACATGCAGTGTGAAGATACGAGCAGAATAAAGATCGCTAGCATTAGCATGCTAACACAACAATGCAGCGCGAGTTGTTTTGGTTTCATGCTGGTGCTCAAGGGCGACATCTGCTGGATCAAAAAATCACATATAAAGCCTTTAAATCTGAACTTAACTCATCTGTGTTCAATGATACAGCAAATTAAAGTAAAATGCAAAGCTCAGAGTTGATCACGGCTGGTATTGACACTTAATTCAAAGTTTTGTTTTTGACTCCCTAGAGGCTCCAGTTCCCTCAGGTTGCATACTACTTCTTAAGAGCGAACAAAACCACCTTGATGATTCAGTAATGCTCGTTTATAACATAAGGACTCAGCATGTGAAGCCCTGTTGGGCAATTATCCAGTCTGCTGTTAAATGCAAAAACGTGTTAACAAATTCTGCAGGTCCCAAAGAAAAACTGAACATCTGCTGAAGCTGCAGACATGTTGTGTTTATCCAGCCCCTCTCCCCCTGACATCACCACCTCCTCTCCTCTCCTCTGGTTCAGAGCCAGCGATTGGGGCTGCACAACAGTCTCACATATTTTGGCAGGCAGGTCGCTGCTCAGACGCCGTTTCTCCCCCGTTCATCCCGTCTCCCTCCCTCGCTTGTTTTCATCTCCCTCCGGGCTCCGACTTTCCCTGCGTAAAAAAAAAAAAAAAAAAATTGTCCCGCTTCTGTCTGAGCGTGTCGTCACTCTCCCCCCGTCAACCCCGTCCTAGGCGCGGTGTAGCCGAGGAAACGCTCAGAGATTCTGGCAGGCGAAGGCCGAGGACAGCTCATTGGAACTCGTGGAGAATTGGGCCGGGGGAGGGCTCCTCTCCTGCCAAGTTCTCATCATACTCCACAATAACAGAGAATGACTAATAACTGTGAGAAGAGGAGCTGAGACAGAGAGCGAACGAGACAATGACGTACAGAAAGCAAGCCGCAAGAGTTAGAGATCGCAAAGGGTGAGAAATCTCCTCTGTAACAAAAAGGCCTTTATGTTCACGATGGCAGTGGAAGAAGCTTTGAAATAACTCAAACAGGTGACGGGCGGGAACAGGACAATCTGGAGCTGTGACAGCACTGTCAAAGTGACACACGAGCCTCTTTCACACAAGAACTCCTGACATTCTCTAGATCATTTCAGGACACCCTGGACGGGATATTTCCTGTAATTTGCCCATCACAAATGCACCTCAAAGCGGGAGAGTGTCTCTCTCTGACAAGCTCTCACAACTTGAAGTAATCTGCATAATTCTGTTGGGGAGGGGCGGCTGATTGGAAACATGTGACAACCGGTGGTGTTACAAAAGGAAGCTACTAGAGAACCCAACCCTGAAGTAGCATCTCCATGGGGGTCTAACCAGAATCCTCCTCTGGGATGTTTTCATTGGATTTTGGATCTTTGCATAAAATAATCTCTGTGTTAAACACTCGTTTCTAAAGCGTAGGCGTTTTGTTCAGCAGGATAATCTTCACAGATGAACGCCATTTTTATGATGTTTGAAGCGTTAACGCGGCCGACAGAAGTGAAAAGCTAACGTTATGCTACAAGCTAACTACACCACGGTCGGATGATTGTGACGTCACTAGCGTTACGCTTCAGACGATCTCCGATAAACTAATCCACGTAGCTTAATAAATAGTTTACTAACATAATATTCACCTTAACCTAAAGATTAAACCTACAGGAGACATCTCCGACTAGTGAGAGAGTTCCCGCCCTCTGTGTCCGGCGTGATGACGTTTAATGTCCCCGACGACCGCTGTAGTCACATTTAGCCACTTGTTAGCAACCGCCTTTTTAAAGACGTGTAAAAAACTTCAAACTTCACAAGTGGGGGTATTATCTAACGTAGTTTATGTGGTCTAACAAAACACCAACATCTCTTCAGCTTGTGTTAACCACAGACCTTATTTCAGGCGTCTAACCACAAACACATTCAAAATCCCTGTTGACTTTTAGACGTTAGACCCCATGGCGCTCAAATGCTAACTTACTTCCTGGTTTTAGGATTCTTGTGGCGCTCTATACCGAAGTGAAAAAAAACTGCAGTTCCCAGAGTGTCCACTTGAGGCCGCCTGCAAAAGTCAAGGAATCGCTGTTAAAATAAACCTGTTTACATCCTGGTACTCCAAAGTAGTTCTGGTCTCTTAACTGTCAAACACTTTATCATCCAGATTTTATTTTATTTTTTTATCTCTTCATCGCTTCACTCAACAGAGGATGTAAAACCACATTCCCAAATTGTAGGAATGTCACCCTGGTTGTCGCTCTCTCTCTCTCTTTCTCTCTGCTGTCAACCTGTTGTCACTTTCCTATAACACACACACACACACACACACACACACAGTTTATAGGAGCTGTGGTAAACCCTCACCCTTGGCCCCATAACTCAAACAAAGACACGACATGCCACAGCGCTCGACATGCTCTAATTACAAACCTCGAGAAACAACTGATGTACACTTGTTTCACTTGATAATCAGACTCAGGTTCAGCTGCAGTGACTGAATGTAATCAACCCGCTCCTACTGCGGCTGTTTTTAAAGAGCTCACTCTGTGTGTAGTGACACCTGGCTGTGATGTAAAGAGGAGTCAAATATTTTACCCAAAACCACAATAAAAATAAAAAAATCAGTAATGGAGGAAAACTCCAGTGTAAAGACAAAGACTGGGACGGATCTGATATCGATATCGGGTCCAATAGTAGCGTAATTTACATATCAGTAATCAAGCTGATTGCAACAATCCACGTCTTGATCAGTGACCACATTCCGTCTCCATGACGATGTTCAGACGAGATGGAGCAGCTCCTTCTATATGATCAAAAAAGTTCAATTCTTACACTTCAGTTTAAAAGATTTAATTTGAAAACCTGACAAGTTGTTGCTGCTTCCTGTTTGTATGTGCAGCCGGCTCGTGGCTTGATGACAATAATTTGAGTTTTGAAGGGCGGTCCCTTTACTGATTTGAAAACCTGGCTTTGAGTATCTATATAAGTTTTGAGTTAAAGAGTTCATATTCTGCCCTTTTTGGGGTTCGTATATTTAATCTATGTTCCTACTTTTGTACGTTCACAATAGATAAAGTCTGAATAAAGTGTCTGTTTTCATGAACTGCTCCTCCTTGCTCCCTCTCCGCTCTGAGTCCGTCAGCTGCGCTCTGTTGAGCCCACACTGTTAGACCCCACGTGGGCCAAGTCTGCTCTGATTGGTCTGCAGATCCGCTCTGTCGTTATTGGTCAGTCGCTCAGCACGGTTCTCGGAAATGTCCCGCCTCTTTTACCATATTGGGAATGCAGCCACTGGCTCCGTCCGAGGGGAGCATAAACATTAGCACCTTAGCACTACTGTGCTACCGCAGGCTACGGCATATCGTGGGCGTGCAACATGAGCTGCTCGGCTTGCCACAACGAGCCAATGGGCTTAGATCAGTGATCTCACACTGACAATGACGTCGGACTGACAGATTTTTATCGAGGGGGGCTAGAACCGAGCGTTACATGCAGCTAATGCTACAGCTAACAGGAGGACGTAGGAGAAGCCGCGTTTACGTGGACTTTGAATTTTTGCACATAGATGTGTCTAAACATGCACAGGACACTTGGAAAACACACTAAAGAGCATATAAAACCAGAAAAAGAAGAATATGGGACCTTTAAAGGAAATATCTGATCGGTAAAAGTTTTTATGTCGCTGAATTTGTGTCTCATTAGATTCTTCTTTAAGGTCATAGATTGTTTGAGTTCACACGTCAAAGATCTGTCTGCAGCTCGCTGCTCGTCATGTTAGTCTGACTCTGTGTCTGAGGAGGAAACAGCTGTACGACTAATTCATGAGATCTGATGGTGAAATGTGACATCAGCGATGGAGTAACGCCTGGATTCACGCCTGCTGTCTCTGCCCTCATGTGGGAGTGTTTGTGTGTTTGTGTGTGTGTGTTGAACTCATGTATACACAAGCGGTTAGTGTGTGATTTACAGATGTACTTACTCCATTTGTCTAGGCAGGTATGTTTAGAAAATTTGTAGATTTATTGTTTATTTTAACAGTCTTCAAAGAATATGGATCAGCCACAGACATTTGGCTGGTTAACGGCTTACTATGCGATTTTTTGATCCAGCAGATGTCGCCCTTGAGCACCAGCATGAAACCAAAACAACTCGTGCTGCATTGTTGTGTTAGCATGCTAATGCTAGCGATCTTGATTATGCTCGTATCTTCACACTGCATGTAAATTTACCTGAAATGAGCGTGATCTAGAAACACAGTTAAGCAGTGAGTACAGTATGTTATTCTTCTTTTCTCTAGTCCCTCAATTAAACAACTTTTATACACGAGGGGAGGAGTCAGCCGGCCGTCCTGGCGATGTAAACAAAGTGAAGATAGGACTCTGAAAACTCTGAAAACATCACAGACAGTGGGACTCGGGTGTTACACCCATTGTAGACAGTCATGACTCACAGAGTTATTTTCAGAGGAGATACTTGATTTATATATTTAAGAGTGAAAAATCACATATAAAGACTTTAACGTTGTAAAAATAAAAGAATAAAGCTGTTATGTGTGCTGAACACTTTGGCAAATGGGGAAAATATTCCGATTTAAATTGCAAATATTTCTGTGTGCCAGGGCAATTTATGTCTCATCTCCATCGCATTAGTTAATGAAGCCGATTTTGTGTATTTAACCCTTCATCCTGTCGTCAGTTTACCTGGATTAACCTTCTTAAGAAAGAGGTGTGACAAACACTTTGTGCTCTCAGCAGGCAGCACAGACGCCGATGCCTTGCTGCGTTCCTTTTATTCATCGTTCACTCTGTTCCTTTCTAACACACAAAAAAAACACATGCAGGCACAGCATGAGTCTTTCCTTTTCCTTTTTGTTTTTCTCCTTTCCCCTCTCAGCATTTTACCCCCACACACAAACACTTGCTCATTGTTTTTTTTTCTCCACTTTTAAGGGACCCCACATCGCCTGATGGAATAAAGGGAAAAAAGAAAAAGACGGCAGATGAAGAAATACCTCGCCTCAGGCCTCTGCTGAGCTCCTCTGGGTTTCCTTGGACCTGTTACAGAGAGCTGCACAGACACACAGCCCTAATAAAGCAGAACCATTATAACCAGAGAAAGAGAAAGAGAGAGAAAGAGAGAGAGAAAGAGAGAGAGAGAGAGAGATATTTATGGCACTCCCCGCAAGGCCTTGCTTCCTCGCTGCGACCCACATTCTGCACCAGTGAAATATTCATCGTCGTTATCGTAGCTGATCGGGATGGCAGCCTCGAAACAACAGCTTATGTTGTGTTTGGCGATGCTGCGTCTCACCACAGTGAACATTTGAACAGATAGCAAACAGTGTTTCTGTCGTTGTAATCTCTCTCCAGCATGCTTAATTTTCAGCTTTGTTGCATGGAAAACATGCACGTTGATTCATATCTAATCGCGAGCCAGAAAAGGTCGCTGACAAAGGAGGGGAAGGGAGCACGGAAAGGAAGAAAGGAAGCAAAAAAGGGAAGGAAAAAAGGTGAGAAAATCTGAACCAAACGTAATCCGTCAGCTGCTTCGCTTCATCTTCTGTTCTGTGTTTTGAAAATGTCAGCTGTGATTTCATCAGGCATCATAAGGCTCTCCAACCGGGCACCAGATGCCTTCAGAGGAAGAAGCCCTGAGGCAACACACCCTGGTCCCTCATCTGTCTCCACACACACACACACACACACACACATCGCTTTGTGTAACACTGGAACGACACGAGACAAAAGGCTCATGAGGTGAGGCTGCATAAGATCTACGTCTGATCTGCAACTCAGCACAAACGCAGAACTGAAGGGCGTAGGCGGGGAACAAAAAACGCCTCTACATCACATTACACACGTTGAAGACGAACACACCGGAGCGAGGCTGCATCGCCGCATGCACAGGGAAGAGCACCTGCTATGTTATTAGGAAGCATATGTTCCTCCTCTCAGCTACAAGTCGTTGAGGGCCGCTTCACTACAGGAGCAGAAAAAACGAGGCAGCCAATACAAACAAGTGGAAAACAACGTGTAAAAAAGATGCGACTACATTTTCCAGGGAGGAGAATTAGCATTTTATTCTGAAAGATGTATTCAACATCATCTTTTGTTTCCAAAGCACGAACCAGAGACCAGAGCGGGTTGTGTTACAAAAAGCTGCAACAACTTTTAGTCATATGAAAGAAGGCAACATTTCCATAAAGTGTATTTATAACCTCACTGGTGTTGTAGCTTTACAGACGGCAACATCGGTTTGTTTTATGACAAATGAAAAAGCTCAATTCTACAATTCACTTAGCAGACGCTTTTATCCAAAGCGACGTTCATCAGAGAGTAAGAACAACACAAGCAAGGATCTAGAAAAAAGGGAACAATGTCAGTAAGAGCAAACGATCAGCTTTGAGTCTGATTGGACACACAGGTGCTGACAGGAAGTGACCAGAGGCAAAGCACAACATTGAGGGCAGTTCTTGAGAGCTCTAATCAGTATAGAAACCATCTTATAAGTCGTCTTTATCAAACAAAAACCATCGTCATTACCATCATCATCATCAATAATATGGAGACCATCATCATTAAGTTAGTAGGTATTCATGAAAGAGCTGGGTCTTTAGCTTTTTCTTAAAGGTGCAGAGGGACTCTGCAGATCACATGGAGTTTGGAAGTTCATTCCACCACCGGGGGGCGACAGAGGAGAAGAGTCTAGTCAGAGACTTAGGACCCTGTTGTGAAGGTTGGATCAGACGCCTTTCATTGGCAATCAACCTCAGCTGTAATTTGTTTTTAGAGCTAAATAGCTAACGAGCTAAAATGATACCTATAGTAAACATTAATCAGCTGTTAGCATGTTGATGTTAGCGTGCACCATCAAGTGTTGAAAAATGAAGCCCAAGTGCAAAAAACTGCAGTTCCTCAAGTGGCCACTTGAGGCTGGATGCAGAAGCCGAGGAATCCTCATTGGGTTTTATTTTTTTGATTTTGATATACTTTATTAATCCCCGAGGGGAAATTCTGTGGACATGCATTAATGTAGAGATTACAGAGTGGGGCTGCTACGCAGGGAGCACATCAGAGCAGTTGGGGGTCCGGTGCCTTGCTCAAGGGCACCTCGGCAGTGCTCAGAAAATGCCCTGGCACCTCTCCAGCTACCAGACCAACTTCCAACTTCAATGGGCTGGCGACCCAGTTAAAGCCCAAAAATAAATCACAATTTTTGTCCTTGAAAACCTTAAATACAAGATTGTTTTACTTGTTAAATCTGCAGTATGAAATGTTTTGTTTTTCTGAAATAGATTTGTGGTGCTTTGAATTATGACTCAACATCCTCTGCAAGAATTCCCACACTGCAGTCGAGGCCTGAATGTGCAAGAAACCGTGTCAACACAACAAAGCAGCACATTGAGCGTTAAAAAGTAGATATGAGAGCCAAGTGAAAGATCTAGGAGCAACAGATATGCATCTCCTATGCATTTAGGATTTGTTTTGTTTAAAGGATGTTTGATGTTTAATTCACAGCAACTGTTTCAATCTCGTTGTTTTACGAGCATGACCAGAATTCATTTGGATGATAACCTGAATAATCAGTGTTTAGGTGATCTAGATACCAGTTTCAATAAGATCAGGTTGTTTATACTGACAATATTCTATCCTCAATCATCTACTGGAGATCTTATTTAAGCTTTAACAAAAGAAAGAAAACACATGAATGCAGATTAATCTTTGTTGTTCAGCGTCAAAGAACTAATTTCTATTCACAGCGTTACATAAATGTCATTTTCCATTATTTGTGGTGATCACAATTCCAGTCAGCTTCGTGTTTTTTTTTGTTGCAGCTCTGCAGAAAAATCTATCCAGAGATGACAAACTGAGCCAGTCTGAGACGAGACGAGGCGGAGGGGGGAAGCCCAGCTGTGTGAGTCATCACCTGCATCATTTACCTCCAGGCTGCTCGGACACTGACACAGTCTGCTGAGAATAAACCCGAGACGTCAGGATGCTGTCCAGGAATTATTTAAGCTCTGCAGGATTCCTCCTGCACTTCCAAAAAAAAAAAAGATTGAAAGGGGCACAGCACTCATTTCAGTCATGCACAGTGTGAAAACAGTTGGTGGCTGTTTGAGGAGATTTATGAACGGACAAAAGATCCTGATTACATCATGGGAATGTCATCATTTTTATCTTGTATCGGGAGTGAATAAGGGCAATTTTTCAACCAATCAGCTATCATCTGACAACAATATATCATCTGGAGGAGACAGCCAACTATTTTCAGGGCTTTCAGTGCAGCCAGACTTAAGCAATAAAGTACTTCTTGACATGAATTCCTAGTCTATACAGTGACTTGTTTTTAAGTTTGAGATTAGAGGAATCTTCTAGATGCAGGTTAGGGTTGTCACAATACCAGAACTTCAAACTTTGATATGATGCTATTCAAAATCAAACCATACTGATACCTGATTTTATGCCACAGCAACAAAAATACCGTCCTTGGCACCCAACATAATTGGTTTTCAATGATCAAAAGTTGCAGGTAAACTCCTGAATACTGTCTGAATTGCGCAAATAAGTTGCCAATGTATTTGTGCAATATTGTAAATATATACATTTTTTAACTTGTGTATGTCAATAAACTAAAAGTTCTTCTAAAGGTACCTAAAATGTCTAAAAGAGCTGAACAAAAGAATCATAGTTATGACCTTTATTATTCAAAAATGTTGTGAACTTTAAACTTTTTATCTGGAGTTGTTTAAGGATCCATCGAGGGGATTTATCATGTTTCATGTTTTTTACTTTTTTGGGCTTTTTGGGCCTTTGTTTGAGAGATATGACAGTGGATAGAGTCTGAAATCAGGACGAGAGAGAGAGAGGGGATTGACATGCAGGAAAGGAGCCACAGGTTGAATACGACCCCCGGGGGGCCGCCTCCTTGGAGGACTACAGCCTTTGTACATAATTTGACATGTGTTGGTGTCTGAATGCTGTGTTACCAGCATCCTTTGCCATATTGCAGTTTCTGTAATATTTTGATTAACTGTGCAGCCTTTGATCTAATTTCTCTTGAAGTGAGTTGAAGTTGTGAAGGGCCGGTTGGATGTGAGAAAAGCGGAAAACCAAAAAACAGAGAAACCCACTTAGCCAGTCAACAAAGTGGGTCAGAGGCTCGTTAACTATGCCAGGGGAGCTGCCTGAAGCCCGACACACACTGATGTATGTTTGAGCTGACAGAGACAAGGTGGAATGGAAATGACTTTATGAAAAGACAGAGACTCAAACTATGGATCAGTGTCTTCTAAGTAAAGCTCATTTAAACCATTAAAGTTATAACTACCTTAAACTTCAGCCACATGTGTTGGAGTATAAAAAAAAGCTGAATATTTTCATATCATGCAAGTTCTTTTTTCATCAACAGTGGCACTGATAAACATTACACTCCTCTGGCTGTCCTGCATCAATAGTGACAGTGAACGCCTCAATGACGCAGCTGTCTTGTACACAGGGACCCTGAAGGCAACATGTGATGACACACAGAGACAGTAAATCAACTGCACAGCTGCTGTCACGCTTACAGAGGACTGACGAAGAGACGTATGGAGGGACATGAAACCTTTCCACATGACACACAGCATTAATATTAACACAGCAGCAGTGTGGAAGTGCGACTTTTTATTCAAGAAAGAGCGCAGTTTAAATGTCAATAATGCATGTTGGGAGGTAATGTGCAAATCCTGTTTTCTTTAGAGGTTAATGAACTCCTGACAGCTCGTTCAATGAAATCATAGTTTATGTTAACACGACTTCAACAGAGATGAACTCATGTTAAAATAAGTCAACAGACCGTTTTAAAACTCTGTGTTTGGGGGCACCGGTGGACAGGCCCGCCTGCAGAGATGGATGGGCTGAATTGGAAATCGAATGCGGTTCATATTGTTGCTTGTTAGTGAGTCTAAAAAAATGACTTTTAAGAAGTCAGTCCCGTCTGAATGACTGTGTATTTGGATTATTCCTCAGCCTAGCCAAACATAATTCACCCCAGTAGTTTGTTTCTCTCATTCAGCTGGCGATGGACAGATTCCACCCAAAGTATCCCCTCCTCCACAAGATTTACAAATGGCAATTAGGTGAGCTTCAAACCTTCGCTGAGTGCGCATTTCTCTACTAAAACTGTGCAATCTGTTGAAAACTGGACAATATTTACACATCAAATGTGCAATCTATACATGAACCGTGCAATATTGACGCTGTTAATCCATCAGTGTGTAGTCATATTTATAAATATTGTTTATATTCTCAATTACCTGCGCTTGAACATAGCTTATTACTTATACTACTTTATTGTTGCTTTCACTTGGTACTTATTCTTATTATATTGTTATTACTGTTTTTATTTTATTGTAAACGTATCTGTACTTCCTAACCCTAACCCTACTGATTTTTGGTGTTTTGAGCAACTGTAGCAAAAAAAAAATGTCCCCCTGGGATTAATAAAGTATTTCTGATTCTGATTCATTCCTGTATGCAAATTTAATCTGAAACAGTTCTACTCATTGAAAGAAACTGTTGAATAAATATGCGCACGGCTGAAATTCAAACCAGCTTGAGGCCTGTTGCCTCATTTCTTCAAACTGCATTGTTGTATTGTTGTATTGCATGTTCCACTTTGTACCGGTATAAACTCTTACAGTGCACTAGTCCACCTTGACGGGCTTCACTGTGGTTAAAGGGTTGTGATGTGATTTTTTTTGATCCAGCAGATGTCGCCCTTGAGCACCAGCATGAAACCAAAACAACTCGCAGTTCATTGTTGTGTTAGCATGCTAATGCTAGCGATCTTTATTATGCTCGTATCGTCACACTGCATGTAAATTTACCTGAAATGAGCGTGATCTAGAAACACAGTTAAGCAGTGAGTACAGTATGTTATTCTTCTTTTCTCTAGTCCCTCAATTAAACAACTTTTATACACGAGGGGAGGAGTCAGCCGGCCGTCCTGGCGATGTAAACAAACTGAAGATAGGACTCTGAAAACTCTGAAAACATCACAGACAGTGGGACTCGGGTGTTACACCCATTGTAGACAGTCATGACTCACAGAGTTATTTTCAGAGGATATACTTGATTTATATATTTAAGTGTGAAAAATCACATATAAAGACTTTAAGAAGCTGTTGCACCTCTATCTCCCTCGTTCACTCTCTTCCATCCTCTGTTTATTGTGTATTCTCTAACATGAAATCTTGAGACAGAGGATCAAATGATAATTCCCAGACTTCATCACTAAATCCTGACTCAGCTTCACAAACCTCTGCAGAGTTTTATCGTCTCATTAGCCTTTAAAACCCCACAGCATGTTACTCAAAGCAGCTTGAAAGATTGTGTTTCTTCATCTCTGTGATCCCTAAAACAACAAGCTCCTACTAATGCAAACCATCGTGATGAAACAACAAACACAGAACACCTCAAACCTCCAGCCTCCTGAGACCTGAGCTGCATGTGGATGAGTGTTTATAATGTGTGTTTAAAGACGAGGCGATGAACTCTTCAGTGGACTCTGGGTGTTTCTGTCGTCAGCTGAGATAGAAAAACAGGAGTTCCCTTCAGTGACTCAGCTGCTGAGTCACCCGGAGTACCTGCCAAACCGCGTCTTTGTGCTTTGATTCATCCTTCTTTGTGAGTGGGATGAAAATGACACAATGCAGATTATGCATCATTTAGCGATTTGTTGTTGTATTGTAACTGAGTCAAATGTAATACTCGGCCTGTTAGTCGACAGGACGGCTAATCCCGATGTGAATCAGAGGAGCTGCTTGTCAACAGGCAAGACCGGTAACTGCATGGGGCCCCAGACCATTAGGGGGCCCCTGAGGGCTCACAAGCAGACCTACACATTCCTGATGAGTTTACTTGAATTCTCAAAATTGTCAAGAAAATGTCTTCCAAATGTCGGCCCAATGTTGTTGTTTTTTCTCGGTCTGTTAAGTTGCTCCTGCAGAGCAGAAGCTGCTCTATCTCGCTGTGACATGAGGACAAATTAATTTCAAAGGCTCAAGAGGAAGGGGGGGGGGGGGGATAACTGCACCCCTGTTGTGTGATGTCTCGTTGCATGAGGAAGATGTTATCTGCAGCGACATCTTTATGCGACTTATCACAGAGCTGCTCGGCTCATCGCTCATGAGGGATGGAACTTATTTTTTGAAGAGAGAGGGTATGTGAAGTGCAAAGAGCTGAAGTAACACAAACAGATTACACAACCGGGGGGGAGGGGGGGTCCTGGTAGAAGCCGTGTGTCATCATCAGGTGTGTGATGAAACACAGTGATCACACTTGAACTGCTCCTCTGTCTGCTGTCATATTGAGTTCTCTCTGTTAGTGTCTGCAGAGGTTTGGACCTGAAGGTTCACAGCAGGATCCTCGTCTGTGGGTGTGCTGCAAGGATTTGTTCCAAAAAGCAAACCAGAGCATGCAGAGTCTCTTTCAGAATTCATTTATATGGAGACCAAACATGCAGAGAGTGTATTTTTAAATTGAGCAGAACAACAGCCTGTCACACAATATCCAACCCCTGCTGTTTAAAGTACATGCAGTATAAAATGTAATAAAGGATTTTTATATTGCATGCCTCAGACTTTCAGTTTAGACTGCCATTTCTTCACAATGAACTTTGTTTGTAATAAGGACAGTCAATTATTTATTATCCACACTTCACCATGTTCCTCTAATTCTAACATGTGTCTCTAGTCCGTCTACAAACCCCCCAATGATGAGAAAAGTCCATCCTCTCCGTCTTCTCCCTACTCCACTTTTCAGAAAATGTGTGCTCAAACAGGCCGTTTGGAGATTTTCCCTTCATGACATCACAAAGGGCAGTAGCCCCTCCCCCAGGTGGGTGACACTCCCACAGCTAGGTGTTTGTTCTGCCCTCTGAGTCTGCCTTCTCACCGTAAACAATAGGGCATGGAGCGAGAAAGCTCCGAGTACACCCGAGCCCTTCCGGAGAGGGGGCGTGGTCAGACACAGCTGATTTACATATTTAAAGGTACAGACACAGAAACAGCCTGTTCTGAGCAGGGCTGAAATAGAGGGGTTTATAGACATGATCAAATACAGGATCAGAGTGGATTTAGAACAAGAAACTTCACACACATGTTTTGAGGAGCTCTGAGATTTATTTAAACTGAAGAAGAGGAGGAGAATATGTCACCTTTAAGGTCTCTGCAGGGATTTCAAAGATACAGTAAGTAAGTCAAGCGAGGTCTATTTTAACAATAAAGGAAAATATCAGAAATCATAACTTTGCCTCAAAGAGATTTACAATCTTCAGAACAGACAACAACATCTATGTTTTGACTCTCAAGAGAAAGAATTTAAAGTTAAATCAGATCCAAGTCTGAGCAAAGAGAAGTGTTTCAGCAGCAACAAACTCCCCAAAAAAGGAGCAGACATTTGCATTTTATAAGAGAGGAATTAGATTCACCCACTTCTGGCCAAAAATAACTTTTTTATTACGGACCACTGCTGTGGTTTGGGCTGAAGAGCTCGGTTAGCAGATTAGCAGCTTTCCTGCTGTTTACGACGTGTGCAGACTGAAGACTTTTGAGGACTCCTGCAGAGGAGTAAACACTGATTTCTCATCGTTAAAGAACTCAAAGCTGCTGGCGACAGAGTTTGCCAATCCTGAAGGAGCTGACAATAAAAAAAAAAAAATCCTGGAGTTAACAGCATTTGTTTCACTGCCAATGTGTTTTTTGTAATGCTTCATGCAGGAAACGCCTGGAGCAGCTTTAATTGTAAAATCAGGATTTTATTCTGAGTTCTCACAGAAAGTCAGAATGACCTCCGACACACTGTGCAATAATTACACTTGATTAACTCACCTTCACTATCAGCACGTTTGCATCATCACCTCAGCATGTCTCCGACTAAATGACTCAACTGTTGCCGAGAAATGTCTGCATGAAAGCGATGCCGTGTGGGTCGAGGCCTGTTAAACTGATCTGTGGCTGAGGGAGTGAGTGAGGGAGAGGAAAAACACACGCTGTGAAGTGAGTGTTAGAATCTAAAATGTTTCAGCTCCTGTCGGCTGTTCTGTTCCCCTCAGACAGTGAGGAGCAAAAAACTATCTCAGCCATCCATCCACGCAGCAGAGATAACCACTCGCCCTCTATAAGCATGTCGCTCTTCATTAGACGCTTTCTAAGGATGAGAGATATGTTCACTAAATTTCAGGTTTAAAAAAACCCTGAAGTGGAGTGGAGGTGTCAGTCGGGGGTGGAAAAGC
>NC_083632.1:2575642-2598142 GCF_963584025.1 Labrus mixtus
CTTAGGTTTTCACAGACTGACAGCATGAAAGGTGCAAATGAGGATAGTGTGAGATCTTTAATTGCTTCCATAAGCCGTGCGACACTTCTGCTACTACTTGAGGTGTTAATTAGAAGGTTCAAATCAGCAGGATGAACGACAATAACTCACTCTCGGTTTTATTTCAGAGCACCTGCATGCACCTGTCTTTGCTGTTTTTAAAACCTCAAGAGCTTCTCCAGAGCAGATCACCTCCTCAAGCTGCAGCCCATCACAGCGTCAAATTGTTCACCGCATGACCACCTCACAGCGTCCCCCGTCAACACGAGAATCCTGTGTGAATCAGGGGGATGACAGGATGTTGATATGATTTGTGGTTTTGCCACAGCAGCTCTGAATGAGACGTCAGCATTCCTGCATCGTATCAGAATTCATATTCCATCACAGCCTCCCAATTAGAGTCCATTACCAGAGTGAAAACACCGCCGGAGCTCTTGGGACTGACTTTCCCATTCCCCTCGTGATGTCATTTCCTGTCCTGTTCAGACTCTGCTCACATGTTTTTCTGGAGCGCTCGGGTTTCAGATGACTGGGTTTTTAATGGTCCACAGAGGCTGCGGGCTGGTTTTTTTTTTCTTACACGAGGTGGGACCGTGTCGCAGCTGAGCTAATGTTTCCAGGACAGGCCGAGTCTGACACACAGGAAAGGTGGAGTCTGGTTTCTGACTGGGCGGGGGGGGGGTGACATCAGCGACGACAGAACTGGGGGATCCCGGTTGCTGCGGCAACATGGGTGTGTCATAGGAGGCCATGCGGTCAGACAAACACACAGGACTTGTACTAAACTAGATCTTGTGCTTCTTGTACTCGTGTGTCCCAGCAGCACCTGAAGGCCTCTTTGATCAAATCGAGTTCAATCTTATTGCAGCAGAAAACAGTTAAACTATATTCACAGTTGGTGTTCCTGTTACAACATGACATAACCCTCCACGCACAAAGCCACTCCCACAAATAAATGACACTCAGAGTCATGTACCTGGTCTGCTCCGACCCTACACAACAACTCGCCTTCATCATCCCACATCAGTGCTCGACCACCCCGATGCTTTTGTGCTGAAACAGGAGAAATTCCCTGCAGCCACGTTTAATATCTGGTATTGGGGCGCCGGATGGCCCAGCGGTTATGTCGTGCTCCCACATGTACGGCGGCTATAACAAATCCTCATCGCAGCGGCCCTTTGCTGCATGTCGTCGCCCCGTCTCTACTCCCAATGTTTCCTGTCTCCCTGAAGCTGACTTACCTAATAAAGGAAAAAAAGCCCAAAACAAAACTTTTCAAAAATAACCTGCAACATCCGACAACGTGAATAAAACAAGTTCGTTCAAATAGGAAGTTTTTGTGAAATTCAACTTTAATTGGTGGACTTCCTGTCGGGTTTTTTGAAACGCTGCAGGAGGATGTTTAGTCTGTCCCGACAAGTGAAAAAACCCTTTGTGGGGAGGCCATTTTGCAAAATTTGTTTACAAACCCACCAAAATATCAAAAAAAATTTCGCAAGACCTGATGAGCGTGGAAAGTTTTGCTGAGTTTTCGGGCACGTTCAGGCCCTCAGAAGTGGCCTCAGAGAGGAGGATTAAAAATAAAAATAATAATCATTTGCATTCCAAGATTCCAATAAGTATCTTAAAGGCACAGTTTGTAAAATCCACCACCAGGGGGCTCTCACTCAAAACAATGACAAAAGATGACGTCGAGGCTGGCGGGGAATCATGGGAGTGATTCTCTCATGCTACTCCCTTCCTCCCCCCCCCCCCCGGTGAAAACGATCCCCGTGTTGACCGTAGTCAAGACGACCGGGCGAAACCGACCTGAGAAAGAGAATATGTTTACCAACACTCAGCTGAGAAACATCCTGTTGACTGAGTTCCAAAACTTTGTAAAAACTTTGTTTGTTTTTTTTAAACGTCACGCTGTCAGCAGCAGCCGAGCGCAGGAGGTTTTGTTATCTGTCTGTCACTTCTCGGTGGCTCTGCAACAACCTGAAGCGTCGTCTGAGTCTCCATCATCACACTCCAGTTACTTCAAAAACCGCTCCTCGGGCTCCGACATCTCCCTCAGTTTCACCCAGAAACACAAAGTCTCAGAACAACATTGACAGACAAGTCCAGAAAACATGTCAGTGCTGCTTTCATAACTCCAAATCTACAGCTTTTTTTTTTTTTTTGCAGGAGTTTAAACCCTGTGAAGTTTTTTTGCATCTGATAAATGATGCAGTTCTTTGAGCGTCAGTGTTGCAGAGTGTGAATTTATAATAATAGTCCCCAGCCATTGTGTCAAAGGAAGCTATTTTTATCAAACAGATCCGCCCCATCATCTCCTGTTTATGCTAATTACCTTCAGAGCAGACCTGTCAAACCGGCATCATGCAAGAACACGCTGCGGTTTTTAAAAACTCTGATTCTGAAACTGATTAAAATGGAGGATGAGGAGGATGAGGAGGATGAGGAGGATGAGGAGGATGAGGAAGATGAGGAGGATGAGGAGGATGAGGAAGATGAGGAGGATGAGGAGGATGAGGAGGATGAGGAGGATGAGGAAGATGAGGAGGATGAGGAGGATGAGGAGGATGAGGAAGATGAGGAGGATGAGGAGGATGAGGAGGATGAGGAAGATGAGGAGGATGAGGAGGCGTAAAATCTGAGAGGATGGTGAAGAAAGAAAGAGAGGAAGAGAATCTAGACGAGCAGGGGAGTAAGAGTAAAGGTAGAAATGTTTGACACCAAGCAGTCCGCTTTGGTTCAGTCCAGTTTGGTTCAGTCCGGTTTGGTTCAGTCCGGTTTGGTTCAGTCCAGTTTGGTTCAGTCCGGTTTGGTTCAGTCCGGTTTGGTTCATAACAGTTTGGTTTATAACAGTTTGGTTCAGTCCGGTTTGGTTCAGTCCGGTTTGGTTCAGTCCAGTTTGGTTCAGTCCGGTTTGGTTCAGTCCGGTTTGGTTCATAACAGTTTGGTTCAGTCCGGTTTGGTTCAGTCCAGTTTGGTTCGGTCCAGTTTGGTTCAGTCCGCTTTGGTTCAGTCCAGTTTGGTTCAGTCCGCTTTGGTTCAGTCCAGTTTGGTTCAGTCCAGTTTGGTTCAGTCCGGTTTGGTTCAGTCCGGTTTGGTTCATAACAGTTTGGTTTATAACAGTTTGGTTCAGTCCGGTTTGGTTCAGTCCGGTTTGGTTCAGTCCGGTTTGGTTCATAACAGTTTGGTTCAGTCCGGTTTGGTTCAGTCCGGTTTGGTTCAGTCCAGTTTGGTTCAGTCCGGTTTGGTTCAGTACGGTTTGGTTCAGTCCAGTTTGGTTCGGTCCAGTTTGGTTCAGTCCGGTTTGGTTCAGTCCAGTTTGGTTCGGTCCAGTTTGGTTCAGTCCAGGTTGGTTCAGTCCAGTTTGGTTCATAACAGTTTGGTTCAGTCTGGTTTGGTTCAGTCCAGTTTGGTTCGGTCCAGTTTGGTTCAGTCCAGTTTGGTTCAGTCCGGTTTGGTTCAGTCCAGTTTGGTTCAGTCCAGTTTGGTTCATAACAGTTTGGTTCAGTCCAGGTCGGTTCAGTCCAGTTTGGTTCGGTCCAGTTTGGTTCGGTCCAGTTTGGTTCATAACAGTTTGGTTCAGTCCAGTTTGGTTCAGTCCAGGTTGGTTCAGTCCAGGTTGGTTCAGTCCAGTTTGGTTCATAACAGGTTGGTTCAGTCCAGATTGGTTCAGTCCAGGTTGGTTCATAACAGGTTGGTTCAGTCCAGTTTGGTTCAGTCCAGTTTGGTTCATAACAGTTTGGTTCAGTCCAGGTTGGTTCGGTCCAGTTTGGTTCAGTCCAGTTTGGTTCAGTCCGGTTTGGTTCAGTCCAGTTTGGTTCGGTCCAGTTTGGTTCAGTCCAGTTTGGTTCATAACAGTTTGGTTCAGTCCAGGTTGGTTCGGTCCAGTTTGGTTCAGTCCAGGTTGGTTCGGTCCAGTTTGGTTCAGTCCAGGTTGGTTCAGTCCAGTTTGGTTCGGTCCAGTTTGGTTCATAACAGTTTGGTTCAGTCCAGTTTGGTTCATAACAGTTTGGTTCAGTCCAGGTTGGTTCAGTCCAGTTTGGTTCATAACAGTTTGGTTCAGTCCAGTTTGGTTCAGTCCAGGTTGGTTCAGTCCAGTTTGGTTCATAACAGGTTGGTTCAGTCCAGATTGGTTCAGTCCAGGTTGGTTCAGTCCAGTTTGGTTCGGTCCAGTTTGGTTCAGTCCAGTTTGGTTCATAACAGTTTGGTTCAGTCCAGGTTGGTTCGGTCCAGTTTGGTTCAGTCCAGGTTGGTTCAGTCCAGTTTGGTTCAGTCCAGGTTGGTTCATAACAGGTTGGTTCAGTCCAGTTTGGTTCAGTCCAGTTTGGTTCATAACAGTTTGGTTCAGTCCAGTTTGGTTCATAACAGTTTGGTTCAGTCCAGGTTGGTTCAGTCCAGTTTGGTTCAGTCCGGTTTGGTTCGGTCCAGTTTGGTTCAGTCCAGTTTGGTTCAGTCCAGGTTGGTTCAGTCCAGTTTGGTTCAGTCCGGTTTGGTTCAGTCCAGTTTGGTTCGGTCCAGTTTGGTTCAGTCCAGTTTGGTTCAGTCCGGTTTGGTTCAGTCCAGTTTGGTTCAGTCCAGTTTGGTTCGGTCCAGTTTGGTTCAGTCCAGGTTGGTTCAGTCCAGTTTGGTTCAGTCCAGTTTGGTTCGGTCCAGTTTGGTTCAGTCCGGTTTGGTTCGGTCCAGTTTGGTTCGGTCCAGTTTGGTTCAGTCCAGGTTGGTTCAGTCCAGTTTGGTTCATAACAGTTTGGTTCAGTCCGGTTTGGTTCAGTCCAGTTTGGTTCGGTCCAGTTTGGTTCAGTCCAGTTTGGTTCATAACAGTTTGGTTCAGTCCAGGTCGGTTCAGTCCAGTTTGGTTCGGTCCAGTTTGGTTCGGTCCAGTTTGGTTCATAACAGTTTGGTTCAGTCCAGTTTGGTTCAGTCCAGGTTGGTTCAGTCCAGTTTGGTTCAGTCCGGTTTGGTTCAGTCCGGTTTGGTTCGGTCCAGTTTGGTTCATAACAGTTTGGTTCAGTCCAGTTTGGTTCAGTCCAGTTTGGTTTATAACAGTTTGGTTCGGTCCAGTTTGGTTCAGTCCGGTTTGGTTCATAACAGTTTGGTTCAGTCCAGTTTGGTTCAGTCCAGTTTGGTTCATAACAGTTTGGTTCAGTCCAGTTTGGTTCAGTCCAGTTTGGTTCGGTCCAGTTTGGTTCAGTCCAGTTTGGTTCAGTCCAGTTTGGTTCATAACAGTTTGGTTCAGTCCGGTTTGGTTCAGTCCAGTTTGGTTCAGTCCGGTTTGGTTCATAACAGTTTGGTTCAGTCCGGTTTGGTTCAGTCCAGTTTGGTTCAGTCCGGTTTGGTTCATAACAGTTTGGTTCAGTCCGGTTTGGTTCATAACAGTTTGGTTCAGTCCAGTTTGGTTCAGTCCAGTTTGGTTCAGTCCGGTTTGGTTCAGTCCGGTTTGGTTCGGTCCAGTTTGGTTCATAACAGTTTGGTTCAGTCCAGTTTGGTTCAGTCCAGTTTGGTTCAGTCCAGTTTGGTTTATAACAGTTTGGTTCGGTCCAGTTTGGTTCAGTCCGGTTTGGTTCATAACAGTTTGGTTCAGTCCAGTTTGGTTCAGTCCAGTTTGGTTCATAACAGTTTGGTTCAGTCCAGTTTGGTTCAGTCCAGTTTGGTTCGGTCCAGTTTGGTTCAGTCCAGTTTGGTTCAGTCCAGTTTGGTTCATAACAGTTTGGTTCGGTCCAGTTTGGTTCGGTCCAGTTTGGTTCATAACAGTTTGGTTCAGTCCAGTTTGGTTCAGTCCAGGTTGGTTCAGTCCAGTTTGGTTCAGTCCGGTTTGGTTCAGTCCGGTTTGGTTCGGTCCAGTTTGGTTCATAACAGTTTGGTTCAGTCCAGTTTGGTTCAGTCCAGTTTGGTTTATAACAGTTTGGTTCGGTCCAGTTTGGTTCAGTCCGGTTTGGTTCATAACAGTTTGGTTCAGTCCAGTTTGGTTCAGTCCAGTTTGGTTCATAACAGTTTGGTTCAGTCCAGTTTGGTTCAGTCCAGTTTGGTTCGGTCCAGTTTGGTTCAGTCCAGTTTGGTTCAGTCCAGTTTGGTTCATAACAGTTTGGTTCAGTCCGGTTTGGTTCAGTCCAGTTTGGTTCAGTCCGGTTTGGTTCATAACAGTTTGGTTCAGTCCGGTTTGGTTCAGTCCAGTTTGGTTCAGTCCGGTTTGGTTCATAACAGTTTGGTTCAGTCCGGTTTGGTTCATAACAGTTTGGTTCAGTCCAGTTTGGTTCAGTCCAGGTTGGTTCAGTCCAGTTTGGTTCAGTCCGGTTTGGTTCAGTCCGGTTTGGTTCGGTCCAGTTTGGTTCATAACAGTTTGGTTCAGTCCAGTTTGGTTCAGTCCAGTTTGGTTCAGTCCAGTTTGGTTTATAACAGTTTGGTTCGGTCCAGTTTGGTTCAGTCCGGTTTGGTTCATAACAGTTTGGTTCAGTCCAGTTTGGTTCAGTCCAGTTTGGTTCATAACAGTTTGGTTCAGTCCAGTTTGGTTCAGTCCAGTTTGGTTCGGTCCAGTTTGGTTCAGTCCAGTTTGGTTCAGTCCAGTTTGGTTCATAACAGTTTGGTTCAGTCCGGTTTGGTTCAGTCCAGTTTGGTTCAGTCCGGTTTGGTTCATAACAGTTTGGTTCAGTCCGGTTTGGTTCAGTCCAGTTTGGTTCAGTCCGGTTTGGTTCATAACAGTTTGGTTCAGTCCGGTTTGGTTCAGTCCGGTTTGGTTCAGTCCAGTTTGGTTCAGTCCAGTTTGGTTCATAACAGTTTGGTTCAGTCCGGTTTGGTTCAGTCCAGTTTGGTTCAGTCCAGTTTGGTTCATAACAGTTTGGTTCGGTCCAGTTTGGTTCAGTCCAGTTTGGTTCAGTCCGGTTTGGTTCGGTCCAGTTTGGTTCAGTCCGGTTTGGTTCGGTCCAGTTTGGTTCAGTCCAGTTTGGTTCAGTCCAGTTTGGTTCAGTCCGGTTTGGTTCGGTCCAGTTTGGTTCAGTCCAGTTTGGTTCAGTCCGTGTGTTTTTCTGTCTCGCCTGTTAGCTTCCTCATGCGCTCATAATTAACATTTAAGCGAGCAGAATGGGTCAGCTTCCAACCGCTCGCAGGAACTCCTCATTAACAGGCGCTCATCGTGATTAATGAGAGAGACTCGGACAGGTAGGTGAGCACACACACACACACACACACACACACACACACACACACACACACACACACACACACACACACACACACACACACACACACACTGAGCCCATTAGTGAGCGTCTCCTCTGGTGGACAGTAACACCTCATAATGATGCGCTCATAATAAAACCTCTCCCACCTGCAGCGCATTAACACCTCAGAGGAGCGATGAGCAGAGACGAAACCTTCACACTGTACACAAACTGTCAGGTGAGTCTTTATCACCTTCTCACCCGGAGCAGCCAAATAAAGACCGGGACCATTAATGCTAAAAACATTCTGTTCCCCCCCGAGCAGATTTAGAGTTTTAAGGAGCCTCACCCTGAATACTAACTAACTGTGCTGCACATTAAGGGCAATCAATTATCAACTCCCGATGATGTTGTTGGGAGTTAGCGCACATGCACGCACGCATCCTCATTGACAAATGAGTTCATTATCGTTTAGCTTCATGTTCCAACAGTCGAGGACAGTGCGGGAAAAATTACACCCTCGTAAATTATGTTCACCTCGATGGAGTCAGTTTGTTTTAATCTGATGTTTGTATGCAAAGCAGGAACTCCTGATTTGTACGCAACACAAAGTCAAAAGAAAACACTGAAGTTCAGCGTTGATGTGATGTCAGAAAGGGGACGAAAAAGTGTGTCGGCCAATGAGATGTCGAGCTAGCCGGAGGTCAAGGACCGCTGGGGATACAAGGCTGGATTCAGCACCCATGAGGACCCAAAACACCCGCATACAGACACGGAGGCTGAATCCTAATGTGGGACTTTCCTGCAGAGTTGCATTCTTCATTTGAAATCCACCACTTCTGTCCAAATCCTCAATTAAAGCGACATTATCCACTTTTTTTTTTTTTTTTTTTTTTACCTCAAAATAACAGAAAGGTGGTTGTAAAGCAATAGAGCAGGAAGCGGAGGATCCTGTGTGCAGTCCTTAGTTTGCAAAGGTCTGACGCACAGCACTGTTATTTGTCTCTGCGACCTCTGACCCCCCACCCAAAAACAAGGGGAGTAAATGGAATTCAACTGAGGAGGGAATGCAGCCCTTTGCTGCACGTCATCTCTCGACTCTCAGTGTTTTATGAAGGTCTTAATTAAGCTGCTTAAGGAAAAAATGGCCCAAAAAAAATCTGCTTTAAAATACAAAAAGTAGAAAACCGCCTCCTTCATGCACACTTGACGCCCTGAACACCGAAGAGGAAGAGCATGAGGCCTAAGAGTGAACGATTCTACCAAAAGGTCTGGACAGAAAGACTCCTCAGGTACTGAGCTCAGTGTTGATTAAGTCTTCATGTCAAAGGTGAAAAGACTGAAAGACAAAAAGGAGGAGTGACCGAGTTAGGCTGGCTTCACACCAAATTATTCTCAAATAGTATTTTAAGATTCATTTATTTAAAAAAAAAAAAGAAAGAAAAAGGAGACCACAGACATGAGGGCCGTTTCAGTCGACTGTTAAATATTATAATCCTCTGAACGCACACGCTAGACGATTCAGCCAGATCGCCAGACCACCACACACCTGCTGTTTGTAATAAAGATTTCACAGCGGCGATTATACAGACACGAGATCTCACAGAAGACAAACAAATAATCAGCTGGCTCTCTTGGTGTGCGTTCAGTTTTGAAGCGAAAAACAAAAAAAAACTGGAAAAGAATCCGGGTGAAATCCGGGCTGAGAAGACGATAAAAACACGGCTTGAAGACGTGCAAGCTGGAGATGAGATCCATGTAGGGGGGGCCTCTAAATCTTGGTTAGTCTTAATACATATGGGAGGGGGGGGGGGGGGGGGGCAGCGGGTATTCTTAGATGAAATCATAAATCATGTGTGTCTTGTAAGCTGTTACTGGATGCTTTAAATGTCCCTCGGGATCAATAAAGTATCTCCATCCATCCATTAGAACTACCAGTCTTAAAGACAGGGCACGTTAGAAAGATCAAATCCGACAAGTTCTCAGTCCGCAGGTCCAGAGGGGGGGGGGGGACATGTGGATTCAGTCAGAAAGAAGTCAAAAGAAAACTACAAACAGGCGACAGATAAACGGTCTTCTTCTTCTTCTTTGTCCCTGAATCCCAGCGTCCAGCTGTTCGTCTCTCTGCCCCGAGCAGCAGCGACTCGCCCAAAAAGATTAAACCGTGTCAGAGGCCGGGGCAGGGGTCTGCGAGGGGACACAGCACATCTTCCTCCCCTCCTGCTGTCACAAAGTCGTACAAAGCTTAACAAGCGTGCCTGGTCACAGGAGATATTCTTCGGATTTCACTGAAAGAAAAAACAAAGAGGAACAACCGAGCCCTGCGTCCACTAATGCAGGAGAACAAAAACACAAGAATCATCGCTCACAGGTCCGTCCATCTATCACAAAGTTTTTCCTGCAGCAGATTTGGACAGGGGGAAACAATAATGCATGACATTGGCAAAAAAAAAATAATGAAGCCATTAGGGGAAGCCTTTGAAAGAAAAAGAAACACGCCCTCTTCAATCACTGAAGCTAACACACTGACACATGGTAATAGTTTACGCAACACAAACAATACTTTGAGGTTTTTTGCAGCCTGCAGCTCTAATCTGACAAAAAGAAAAAAAAAATCACAGCATGTTCAGGGAGATTACATTTTTCCTGTTTTCCATCTTTCAGCCTTATCCCACCTTTTACACTCTTAAGCTACCTTTGAAAATAATGGACTACGTGTATTTTTTTTTTGCTTTCCAGGAAGGAACGTGTTTTTTATTAAGTCAAACAAACCACAACAGACGCAAATATGTGAATGAGAAGACGAGTTTAAAAATACTCCGCAGCACAAAAGACGGAGCCAGAAGAGGATTACGCTCGTCCCCCCTCGCTGCCATAACCTTGCTGTGCTCACAGGGAGTTTACACATTTTCATTGAGTCGCACAGTTTACGCAGCATTACGCAGGATTAATGGTGCGGGCCGACTGTTTGGGAGATGAATTGGACTGTGGCTGAACCTCTCCTGACCTATATATCTTTTAACTGGAGCGATGCAGCGATGTTGTGGTGAGGGGGAGAGGCTTCATTAGTCTGAGGATGCTCGTGAGGGTCTTTGCTGCACCGAGCGAAACCATAAAGACAGATGGGCCCGCTAAAAAGCTCCAAATGTTGCTCTCATGGTTTGAAGTGAGGCGGAGAGAGTAGATCAGAAAATACTCCCTTTGCAACAGGGCGCCGTCCAGGTGCCCTTGAGCAAGGCACCGAGCCCCCCCCCCCCCCCCCCCCCCCAACTGCTTGGGTGCTCTTCTTTCCATTAGTGCATGCACAGAGGTTCCTGTTTGTGCATGTCTAAAGAACAGAGTGAAAGATTTAATTTCAGCCTCTGGATTACCGTAAAACTTCAAATAAAGGCCCATCCCAATTTAAAACCCCCGTCCCCTTTTACTGACCTGGTGTTGCCTCATGTGTGGACAAATAATGGCAGGTTTTAGTTTGAGGCCCCGATGCATTTAGAGTTGGGAGAAAAAGCGAAAGGTCACAAAATATAAAGATGAACTTCATCATCTGTCCAAGAAAGAGAGAATAATGCGTTCCAACTGTGCAGCAGAATATTCTCTTAAAAACGTAGATCACATTACTGATTTGTAATTTGTTTGATCAATATCCGAATTTTGACTTTGTACCCAGTTAAATATTCTTTCTGGCAGTGGTGTAGTCAAGACCACACTAACCAAGACCAAGACATACCTGAGACCAGACCAAGACATTTAGGGATCGAGACCGAGTCAAGACCAAGACATTTAGGGATCCAGACCGAGTCAAGACCAAGACATTTAGGGATCCAGACCGAGTCAAGACCAAGACCATAAATATCACTGACAAAAAAATCACCATCTTGTGTGCAGCAGGTCACTCACTTAGACCGCAAAACAGGGAAAGGTCACAGACGTAACCGTGGGGATAAGAATCGAACTACAAATGAATTGAAGTTATTTGATCTTTCAGAAAGAGGTGTTGTCTTCTAATCACAGTAATGACAAGAAAATAGCCTTTCAGTGGTGGTCTTGGTCGGTCCTGATTTCTGATGTGCATCAGTGGATGTTAAGTCAGCTGATAATTGATTGTGATCTGGCCACACAGTTATACTTCTTCTTCTCTTCAGACGTCATGTTTCCCTGCAGAAAACCAAAGCCGACTCTAGTGGAGGCAAAACAAAAACAAACACGTCGTCCTTGCCAACAGATTCTGCATCCATAAGCAGGTATCTGTTTAAACAGACTCTGTGTCATAAAGGTCTACACCTGATCTTAATGGTTGCACCTGGTTGCCCTGGAAACCGTCTGAATCGCTTGTTGCGTGTGTGTTTATCGGGGCTGAAAATCAGCGGGACGTAAGGAAATCTGCATCCCTCATCACGGGCCAGGTGATGCAGGATGCCAAGGTCGTGGAGGAGGTATCGGCGATTACCTGCGTGTCCAGCAGCGAGGCGGCGTGTCGGAGTCTCTACCCTCTAAATATGACTAATTGCCCCCGCTGTTCTGCTTCTTATGATACAGGTTAGAACTCATTACCGGGATGTTCTGGCTCACTGAGCTCTGCTGCTGCTGCTCCGGCTCTCAGGCAGATGAAAAGGGAAACAAACAAGCACCTGGCCTCTCACACACACACACACACACACACACACACACACACACACACACATTTTGATGGTTTTACACTCACTCATAATTGGTCAGTTTTATCTCTTAAAGTGCATTACAGCTTTTGTCCCTTGGAGCTCCAGTAAGGAACAATTCCAGTAAGTTTTTAGTAATGGGTAAATGTCCTCCAGGGATTTCTGATACCTCTGCCAGGTGCACTCTGCCGGCCGCGGCAGCATTATCTGCAGTTAAAAAAAAAAAAAAAACCTTTCTCATTGATTTGTATCAGCGCCTCGGCCTGCAGTCTGAGCGTGGGTGAGGGAGGTACGCTACAAGACGGTTTGACACAAAATCCTTTCAGTGTGCCAGCGTCGTCAGTTACTGCTGTCAGCCAAGCAAAACAAAAACAGGTTACAGAGCAAAACAACACCTCAGCTGGAAAGAGCTGTTCAGGAAGATGAACACCAATAACAAAAAGTCAAGCAGAATAAAAAAACAACAAGTTGTTCTTGTTCACTGGGGCGGGGGTAGCCTATAGAGGTTATGTCGCGCGCCCCATGAATGGAGGCTATGGTCCTCATCGTAGTGGCCTTGGGTTCAAATCCGACCTCGGCCCTTTGCTGCATGTCATCCCCCCCGCTCTCTCCTCCCAACACTTCCTGTCTCTCTTCAACCAATAAAGGAAAAAAGGCCCGAAAAAATAACTAAAAAAAAAAAGTTACAAGTTCCCTGTGACCTTTCCACAATCATTAATTTCATCTTTACATTCATTTTACTCGTGCATTGATGCGGCAGGATTTAACTTTTATATTTGCTAGAAGGTGGGCTCATTTTAAACTTTATTTTACAAAAGACTGCAGCTTCTGATTGTTTCCCATGGACTAATCTCTAGATGATTTTCTCTGTTAATTGATTGACTGTTTGGTTTGAAAAAATTCCACATACAAGATGCCTATTTAAAGGACAAGTAACGACCGATACAGATTTTTAACCAATACATCTGTGCGCCTCTAACTTTGAGTGAGTCTGATATAAAGCTTCCTGTAAATGGACAATGAGAAACAAATATGTTGAATTCAATCAGCCCTAAAGTTGGGAACAGTGTCCATTTTCTATCACCTGTCATCATGAAGACAGTCAGGTCTGAGCTTTAATTCTGTATAAGCCCTGTTTCCATCAAGCGGTCCGGTTCGGTTCGGTTCGGTTCGGTACACATTTATTGGCTTTTCCACCGTCAAACGTTGGGAAGGGTACCAAAATAACTGATCCATACCGTCCTCCTTTTTTGGTATTCTTCTGTTGGGCTGTAAAGCGTGTCGATCCGACCCTAAAGGTTGGAGCTAGACACACTGCAGTCTGTTGATTGGTTGAAAGAATCTTCACTTCCTGTGCTACAGCGGTGATAAAGAACAAACACTAAACGAACCATATACTGCGGATTTGGAGGGAGTCATTTCAAGGCTGTTTTTGTTTTTTTGCCTCGGAGATGCAGACCTTCCTAGGAATCATTGATCTTTGTTTACTGTGTCACATTCTTCTTCTTTGTTGAATTCATGAAAGGTACGGTTGGATGTGGAAACGCAAGCAAGATCGGGGTTTACTGTACCAAACTGTGCTAAACCAAACCAGACCGCATGGTGGTAAAGGGGATTATTTAGTAAGATTATTATTTATGTCTCGAGGACATAACCTCAATGTCCTTAACATTTCTTAAGCTTTGGTGCTGGAGTATGGTGAAAAAAACCAAAAAAACAATACTTCCCCTTTGAGATGCAGCGGCGTAGAAGTAGAAAGGTGCATTAAATAGAAATACTCAGAACGTAGAGTCACCATGGCAATTATTTACATTCCTCCACTTTGAGGCGGTGACACATCAACCTGTTCTGTGTGTTGACGTCTCCTCTTTGTAGAGAAACACTTTAATGATTCTGTTTTAAGGTTATGCAACAATTATAGAGGGTTAAACAACACTTGATCTAAATTGCCTAGGGTGCAGTGTTGACACATGACATTGACTTTCAGTTAAGGGCTCAGGGTGGGGCTGACAAATAGAAGGATCTAGACAAAGACTAAACAACACCTATTGAGAGCTGCAGCTACACCTCTCTGACTTTTTACAATTTAACTCGGATTCCTCCCTGCAGAAGAAGAAAGGTTGAAAGCTGCCTCAGCTCCACAGTACTAAGAAAAGGATCGAGTTGCACTTCTTTGCTGCATGATAAGAGAGTGTGTTTTCAAACTACGGCAGCCAAAATGGGTCATGTACTTTCCTGACAATTACTCAGCAACCCTCAGGTCCCGACAGAGAGATTAACAAACTTTACCATCGAGCCTCTTGGGGGATAACAGACACGCTGATAACAAATAAATCACATAAACCGAAGCACATTCATCTAAAGTATTCTCCCATTTGCATACTATCTGATGCAGCTTTCAGGATTTACAAAGATTAATCGCTATGTGCTACATTCATCAAGTGCGATGTGTCACCATGTTTGAATGCTGCAGAATCCGAGGGCCCTAAATACAACTTGGACTCTGCTCTGACTTCCAGGATTAAAGAAAAGCTTTCCCCAAAGCTTGACACCAAACAACATTTAGTGTGATGACGTTTAACCTATAATTTGCAAAGTCTCTATGATCCGTTTCTACAGTCAGAACAGGTAAACTAACTTTCCCATGGCAGGAGTTTTGCTGGGGGGTCCTTGGTCTCATGTAAGAGGGGACTCTCCTCTCTGTCACCACAAAAACTTCTGTGTCCAAAGTCCTCCTTGTGCCCATAAAGACGTTCTGAGTTATGAAAGAAACATCAACACAACTATGAGGATAATTTCCTGTAGTTGATACACTCTCTAAGAAACAACCTCAATTCCAACTACTTTGTAAAATATGCAGTAAACTTTATTTTGTATGTCTTCCAGTCATAAATAAGACATTTATATGCATATTTATTAAGGACAAACATGGATAAAAACATACAGTTTGTTATCTTTAGCGACCAGTCAAACTTTGAATTAACAGTATTAATTGGAGTTCCCCAGGGCTCAATCCTTGGGCCTCTTTTAAAGTATTTTTTTTTTGCAGATTTACCTTGTTTTCTTTTGCATATAAGTGAACACAGCAGTGATTAAGTCTATAACCCACTGATGAGCGCACTTGCAGGAAGTTTTGGTATTACAAACAAGGCAGCATTGCGGGGAAAATTCAGAATCCATCGATCAACCACAAGCGATTGACCCACCCGATTGATGTACAGATTTTTAAAATCTATGCTGTACTGCAAGTAAACAAATACTAAACTACACACACAAGATGTGAAACTACAAAATACAAGAGCTAATAAAGAAAAGGGAATTAAAAAAACATCTTCTTAAAGTTATCTATTTCGGCATAGCCATCCCCAAAGGCTCATATTCGCCTTGTTGACATGTGGTAAATACAAACACTGATGAAATCACCTCTAATTTTCACAGTGACGTCCTCAGTTTCAGCGCTTATTACGCTCCCAATCACCAAAAACTCAAAGCAAAGCGAGAAATCTTGACATTTCCATGAACTAAAAGCCAAACTTTAACTGCCTGAATACGATCATCCGGAAGAAAATGGTTGACGTCCACTTGTATTGGAGTGTGAAAGCCAAGGAGAAGATCAATATCAAACCATTGTCTGTAGCCTAAGCTAGCTCTTTCCCTCTTTTTTTTCAGTCTTAATGCTAAGCTAGGCTAACCAACTCCTGGATATAGCTGTAAATAATGTAGAGTGGTATCAATCTTCTCCTCTGAAGCTCTCCAAAATAAAGAATAAGGACATTTATCAAAGGGAATAACTTTCAAAATGTGGCATTCACCTCTAGAAATGACTTTAAAGACCTTCTCCATGATTTCATTTCCAGGTTTGGAGAAACTGTCACAGAAGGGATGTCATGTTTAAATACTCAATCCATGTTTTATCCTCTTTTTGAGGCTGTACTTACAGTAAAATAAATCTGCGTCCATGTTGGCACATATCCCAGATTAAAAAGAGTGAAACTAACATATGTCACTCCGGGCATGTTGGTGGCCCTGGGTGTCCTTACTCCCCCCACCATGACTCCCAGCAGGGTGCCCAGAGGCCGCCCTTTGCTGGGCTGTTATTGGTCAGTGGGCAGCAGCTCTCTCTGCTCCTTGGGTACCATGTCCTCTCCCTCATCATCAGTGTGCGGATCGCTCCTCCCTGCTGGGCTCAATCAATCACACAACGGCTCACACTGCAACTGTGACCTACACCGACTGTTAATGCTTTGTGCAAATCAAACCAGCTGAGCAGCCAAAGCCCATCGACTGGACGACTGAATGCTGAATGCTGGCAAAGCGACAGATGACATGCCAAATAAAAAAAACCTCCAGCTCTGACGTTTCAGATATAAAAAGGTGTCTTCTTACCTGCCCACTGTTTGGTTGGCGAGCTGTCTCATTCGGTTGAACTGCTTCTTCATCTTGTGTTTTTCTGCGTTACCACCGGGCGGTACAGCCACTCCACATTATCTCATTGATAGAATAAAGTCAGATCTCCTGCGCTGATCTACGGCAGACGAGGAGGTTCAGTCTTTAAACATCCAGTTTCGGGGGTGGTGGGTTAAGGGGGGGTGGGGGGGGTACGCATTCGGTTAAATCCTCCTCATTTCGGTCTAATGAAGACGGTGTGTCCCTGTCATCCAGTCCGCTCCACTGCTCCAGAGATGCTGGACCGATTTCTCTCCCTCTGCTCTCTCCCCCAACACTGACAGCTCGATCGCGACACGACGTTCCATCCCGGTGCATCATGGGAAATGTAGTTTACGTTGATAAATCCATTCAGTTAAATAGGATGATTTAAGCCTTGATTTAAGTGTTTTCTTTTTTCTTTTTTTTTTCTTTTTAGAATCAAATTAATTTGAACACTGATTTATATTACCTACTTGTTGAATAGTGGGCTTCTTTACAATAGGCTTAAAGGGGCCTGCATTGGCAGGGGCGGGCAGGGGGTGGGCAACACTTGAAATCCTATTGGCCACCGCAGGAGCTGCCCAAAGATCCTAACCTATGATTGGCTAATTGACTCTTTGTATTGTCAGAGGCGTGAAAAATGTTAAAAATCCAACTATTTGGTCTGTGTTGCAACAAGCTGATTTGTACATTTCACATCTTTTTTTAAATCCTTAAAGCTTAAAGATGTTCATGTTTCCGTTGTGTTGTGATCCCATTTAAAGTAAAACAAAGATACTCACAGCACTATAACATTTGAGATACTTTAATATTAGGTTAGATACTATTAATTGTGATAGGAAGGGTTTTATTCCTGTGTCTGACTGTGATGAGACTTTTATATCCTGGATAGTTTTGTCGAAATGGCATATCAAATCCCTAAATAGGAGCAGTTATTTTTTCTATGCTTCCAGCTTAAAATGCTCTATTTCTAATGAACAAATAAAGGAAATTCAAGGTTAAAGATAATATATTTGTGTTGTGTAGTGTGTTAGTGTTAGTGTTAGTGTCAGCAGTATCAACTGTCTGTGTGAATAATTTTACTGTTTTTTGCAGGTTGATTATCTGAAGTGTTGAAATGTCAGACATATGACAAAAAGGAAATATCAGACTTTAATATTTTTAAATAAATTGTTAATTATCTACACATTCTCTATAATGTCAATGTGGCTGACATTCTTAATTAAAGAACAGTTAAACTCCATCTTAATGTCTCCCTCTCTGATGTCAAACAGCAGCCTGATTTGATTGTTTTACAGTTTATGAATTGGATGTGACGTCATCTTCGACGCAGCTGTTTGTGCAGGCAAACAGCGCCCTCTCGTGGCTGTTAGAATCAGGTAGGAAACTCCTCTGTAGCTGTCAGGTGGTGTGATTAACCTGCAGGAACTGTTTGAACCTGTGACAGCTGTGGTCCACATGCAGCACCACAAATATACTACGTGTACAGTTTATAAGTATGACTAGTAAAACTAACACAGACTTGAACAGATCTGCAATAAATCCTCTCTTTATGAAAGTTATAACCTGATTGTTTTTATTTTAAACACGGTGTAACCAGTCTTTGCACAATTTGTTTTTGAGGTGATATAAAGCCAGGTTCAACACAATCTACCATCCAGGCTTTTTATTAAAATGTATTTATGTTCACATGTTGGATTTGAAAATTATAGGATATTTTTACAAGATAAAACTGAAGAAGTTAATATTTATAATGTGATATAGAATAAGAAATGAAACTGCAAGAAAATAAAATATTATTGTCTCGGCCCTTTCTTCAGACTTCTTTGACGTTCACGTTTTGAACAGCTCCAGGCAGAGATAGCCCTCACACAACAATAAATTCTAATCAACAGTAAAAACAGTGACTTTTTCTAAATTTAATATTATTGCAATAAATAAAACCTTGAGTAAGTTGTTCAATAAGAATAATTTGATTAAAAAGAAAAGGTTCACAATAACATAAAAACAAAAGGAAATGTCACATAAAGAAAATCTAACCCTAGACTAATATTAGATTATACAGTGACTATCAGTATCGGCTAATTTTATCTCAGATATGCACCGATATAACAAGATTTATTCACCAGTCGTATAGCATTTCATTTGAGTTTCATTGTGTTACACTAGCAGTTCTCTGTCTGGTTGTCACCAGCAGAGGGCGCTATATGTATTACAACAAGCATCATCACTCAGAGTCAAGCGGTCTTCATTAAATATCTTTTCTATGTGTGTTTGATAACTGTATTTGAAGGATATTTATGTATTCTCTCTCTACAGATCGAACAAAGATCTAAGAAAGATATCGGCCAATATATTGGAATCAGATTTTTTATCGGCCCCAAAATCTCATATCGGTTGGGCCATATTAATAGCCCAGGCTTTTATTTACTTCACTCTATGAAATGACCCGTCTTTTATTTGGGACAGTTGTCTTTGGGAGAGGGGCCTTTCATTATTTTCATACCAAACTTGTGCACGGCAAAGATGGGAAAGACTATAAAATTGTTTACACCATTAAGAATATTTAACAGAACAAAGTCAGGATATCGATAAACAAAGTTAAAAATCACTCATTTTTACAGTAATACATATTTTATGAACAAAGGCCTATGTTTTAAAACTGGGATAAAACTTTTAAGGTTAGAGAAATATAAGGAAAACATCAATATTTAAATTAAACAATTGAATTAAATTATTAAAAGATTAAAGGAAGATATCTGGATACAGATTTAGAACAAACATGAAATTAAATCATGTAAAAATAAGAAAAAATTAAAAACAAGCTGAAACAAATGAAAATGTAAAAGAAAACGGTTATAAATTGTTACCATGACAACGAATAAAACCAGCAGTACGAGGCGTTTACAATGTACGGCGTGTCAAAACTCCTCACTGTGCAGTTGCTCTCTGCTGCCGAAGGGGGCGCCTCTGAGTCGACCTTAAATATCTCGAATTGACCCAGAAGAAGAAGAAAAAGGAGTTTACCCGTTGAATGACAGTAGAGCAAAGTTTACAGTTTGTACAGTTTTTGTCTCTGTGCTTCGGAGAAACTCGCCGAACTCTGGGATTGTAGCCGCAGCCGTTTCTGGACACCTGGACTGACTGCTTCGCCCTGTAACGATGCGGGACCGGACGAAAGAATTAGGAAATGTGAGTTTTGAGTGAACCGCTAACCGTTAGCAGTTGCGTGCTAACCTGCTAAGTTAGCCAACTCCTGTTTGAGTTCGTTAACACCTGCCGACTCCTTCCACTCGAGACGACCTCCACTAACAAACTAGACTCGTAAAAAGGGTAATAATCGCAGCGTTTTAAAGGGTTTGCAGAGCTGAATGCGAACTTTAGCGACTTTCTTTTTCCAACTTCCGTTCCAGCCCTTTCGCCGTAAAGGAAACGTCAGGCCGGTGTTACGTCGAGAAATGTATCCCTTCCAATAAGTGCACCTCGCGGAATGTGTTAGAAAACAGGATAAATCTTATTTCTGACGGCAGATCTGTGATTACAAAGCATTTAAAGTTTATAATTAATACAGTTAAGTGTCTTTATTGTGTTGTAGACTCTGTAGAAGACGTGTTTTTATTAAGCTGAGTAAACATGACCTGCAAACAGTGATTTACTCTGAAGTAGGGCTGGGCGATATGACCTCAAATCAATGTGACGATTAGTTAATGACTATTTGTTTTTTGCTTTCATAGTTCACTGACATGGTCTTTTTTATTTATTTATTGCACAAAAAAAACCATAAACATAATAGATGAATGGAAAAACAGACAGTACATAATGATTAGTTAATTAACAAACTTTACATTTTGAAAGAAATGTGCTGGAGGAGCCAAATAAACCCAGAGGGGCTCGTCGAGTGGCCCTCCTAAAGAGAAACATGTAACACAGAGACATATTATAAGGGGGCGGCAGTAGCTCAGTCTGTAGGGACCAACAGTCAGTCTGTAGGGACCAACTTCCAAGTATGGAAGTTGGTCTGGTAGCTGGAGAGGTGCCAGATCACCTCCTGAGCACTGCCGAGGTGCCCTTGAGCAAGGCACCAAACCCCCACCCCACCACCAGCTCCGGAGCGCCCACTGTGGGCCGCTACGTCACTCTGACATCTCTCCATTAGTGCATGTCCACAGGATCCTGTTTCTGCATGTGTGTATATTTCAGCCTGTGTGTGTGTTCATGACTAACAGAGTGTGAAAACTGAAATTTCCCCTTGCGGGGATCAATAAAAGTAAATCTTAATCTTTATTAATGTAGTCCAAGCAAAAACAATAAAGCTAACAAGAACACATACTCAATGAAGTGTAAAAGAAAGCAAAACAAGAAAGAGACAAATTAAAGAAGAAGGGGAAAAAGTAAAATAAGCTCTTATGGCAGAGAGAGATTATGATGGCGCGTTGGTTAATCGGCCAAGCAGGAAATTAATGGTTTGTTTTTTTAAATAAGTTGAGGCTGGTGCTGTTTCTAATTCGATTAGATAAACAATGAGGTCCTCTGAATCTGATGGAGAATTGAGAAAACGATGTCCTGAAAAATGCAGAATGAAGTAAGTTGGCTGACGTTGTGTTGTAATGATGGATTTGAGAATTGAATTGAAATATATCTTGAAAATATTTACTGTAAATATGCTCAACTATTAAAGCTGGGATCTGTTTTCTAATGTAAGAGTGAATATCTGATGAACTACTAACACTACCCACATGATGCTTCATTATTATCATTACTAACATTTTATTATTATTATTTAGCATCAGTATATATATACATATATACTGTACATTCTATATATTTTATTATATTATTATATTAGTCTATATTATATAACATTTCATTATATTACACTATATTGTTCATATTACACTATATTATATTATACTACATTATATTATCTAACTGCACTCTGCATTACTGTGGTACAACACTGCCTCTCTTCTCTGCTGTTTACATTACTTGCTGCTATTTATCATACCAAGTCACTTTAATCATCACTTGTCACTTTATCTTTTCATTCTCTGCAAATACTGTCTCAATTCTCAATTCCCCCCAGTTAACTTCATCATTCATTTTGTACTGTATACACCCCCTGTTTTTATTTTTATTTTTATTTATCTTATCTATTCTGTTTAATGTGTATTTTGTATTTTGAGCTTTCTTGTCTGTGCTGCTGTAACGCCCTAATGTTCCCTCTGGGGATCAATAAAGTATTATCTTATCTTATCTTATCTTATCTTATCTTAACTATTTTGTGGTTATTTATTGAATATTTTGAACTGAAATCAAAGCATCGCTTGAAATGAAAACAACACATTTTAGTTTTAGAGTAGAAATTAACTTCTCTAAAACAGTAGAAAATAAACAACTTCTTGCATTTCTTGCAAACAGTTTTTCTCCAGTGTTTACATTTGACTTTTTTTTTTGTTTGGTTTCGTCTTCCCTAAAGACAAAATGTGTCCAAACGACGGACAGGCTTCCATGTCAGGGATTGGTTGTGTTGTCACATGACTCTGCCCTCGACATGGGCAAGATTATGTCGGTTAGAGGTTCAGAATGTCAGTTTCGCGTTAAGGGTGGATGCAGAATTCAGCGGTGTAGTAATTATATCTTATTTTACATTTTCCAGCGAGGTGAGCGCAATTCTCTGCATAACACCGGGGAAAGGGGCGATGCAGTTCAGCCGGGATCACGTTTGTTGTTCTCCAGATGGAAATATCATCAAACCTGATTTAAAAAAAACTCTCTTGTCTGTTTTCTGTTTGTGTCTTTGTTTTTGTCGTCCTGGCTGCAGAATCCGGACGCTTCAGAGGACGACGATGAGGGCCAAGCTCTGATGATCAAACCTGGAACCTCTTCAGCCAAAGAGGAGAAGGAAAATGAAGCGTTCCTTAAAAAGGTAAAATGAAACATGAATTACACACTTATTATTACCTTAAATCAGTGGTTCTCAAACTTTTTACACTGCGTACCACCTCTGAAAATATTTGACTCTCCAAGTACCACCATTATGGTTAAAATACACTGTAGGCCTATTTCAACACACATTTCATGCAAGAGGCAAATTAATTCATAAAAAGAATATTATTTATTATTGACTGCTGGCAGCCACACTGTAGGCAATACAAATGACAACTTTATACCAACAACCTGTTTGGAAATATTTAGTCTCCAGTGTTTCCCACACAAACACGATACCT